>NC_083761.1:82875453-82930382 GCF_963514075.1 Conger conger | reverse complement strand
TAACTGATATGCAAAACCAAAGCGAGGAAAGAAACTGTTTTTAGAATGATTAGGCTACTCGTAACAGCTTTTTGCTCCACCATCCTCAAATTCCGCGCGTGGATGTCGGATGACGTAGCCACTGTAACCGTCAGATGAAATCTCTGCTATTATTATATAATTCTTTGATCGAATCGCACAGTGTGACCGCAATGGAGGGCGTGATATTGTCGGGTCTACATCGCACAGTGTGAAATGTAACAATGGTAAAAGACCGATATCAAACAGTGTAGACCCAGCACAAAACCTGAACAGAAGCAAGCCAGATAAAAAAAAATCTCTCCGATAACGACTCCTCGGGGACACAGGGGTAACGTTATAGCAGTGCCAAAAAGGATATGAATTGCCACCCAACGACATGAGCATTTTGCGTAGCATGCTAACGGTTTACAGAGCAGGGTTTCACTAAAATAAGCAGGCCGGATTCATTGCGGTCACTGTAGCGAGGGCGTGTTTCAGTGCTACTCAAGCCCGACTTTTTCTGGTTAGTTAGACTGACCCAGGGATTCGCCCGTACTGGAGGAGGCTGCATTCCGACATTAAGAATTGAGACTTTGCATGTTTAATTGGGGAACGTTGGCGTGGTTTTTCTCGGCAGTTTGTCTGCAGAAGGGCTGCTTGTTCTTTCAGGGGAGGCTGGAGAAAGTGACGCGTGCTCCCTCCTGGTTCCTCCCCACAGGAGCGTCCGTGGGCCAGGCCGGGCCCAGCAGCAGCCAGTTCACCATGGGCGGCCCCCCTATCTCCATGGCCTCCCCGATGGCCATACCTAGCAACACCATGCACTACGGGAGCTAAGACCTCTCACCTCTCACCCCCCCCCCCCCCCCGCCCCTCAACTGACAACAGCCAGAACAAAACCAAAACCGACTACCCCCGCCCCCCCGCCCCTTGTCGTCAAGACCCTCCCTGTCACGTGTTCTCGTCTTTTTCGTCCTCCGATCGCCCTTGCTGTTTCAGTCCTTCATCCTTCACTCGTTTGCCTTCCCCCCCCTTTTTTCCCGCCATGCTCAGGCCAGCCACAAGGTGGCAGCACTTCTCCGCTGACGGATTCGTACCGAAGAGACGGCCACACGTGAAGCAAACGGATGCACGCGCACAGACAGACATGCACACTCACACGCGCACGCACACACACACATACACACACATGCACACTCTCTCACACACGCACACACACACACACACACATACACGCACGCACACACACATACACGCGCACGCATACACACACACACACGCATGCACACACACAACACTGTACTCTGCTCTCACAGAATGCTGCTGTGCTGTGATTGAAATGAGTAATGCACGCACACACACACAAAATGCTGTACTCTGCTCTCACCGAACGCTGCTGTGCTATCACTGAAATAAGTCAAACACAGACACACACTCCCTTTCTCACACACACACACACACACACACACACAAACACGCCAGGCATGAAACAAAAAGCTGAACTTGTCAGGACTGCACTCCCGGCTGTTCGGGATGAGCTGTGGAATATCTCCGGCTCTTCCTCGGACACCCAGGGCGGCCTGGTCAACCACGGATCCTCCTCCGCCATGAACTTTGACCCCTGACGTGATCACCGCGGTGACCCTGACCCGTCATCGCGCTCCGCCCCAGGGACTTCTGACTTGAGAACGACCGAGTGACTCTTGAATAGTACCTCTTCTGTACCTAGTGTTGATATCTCCATGCCAAGTTTACCGCTAGCTTAGCAAAGACAAGCGAGACTCCTGTCTAAAAATGCACCTCTCAACCTGCCTGTAGGATCCAGTCCTTTTATAATCAAACTGGGCCCCCACCCCACCAAGCCCCCCCCCCCCCCTGCTGGGCCTCGGCCAATGAGGGTGTGGGAATCGCGCTGCTTTTCGTAGACGTCAAAGGGAGGAGGGAGCAGAAGAGCTGGGACTTCAGGACTGGGGTCTGCTCTGGAGCAGGTGTACTGCTGGATCAACAGTTTTACACCCCTGTCTTCTTCCCCCCCCCCCCCCCCCCTGAATCCCCCTTACACCTCTGAGACTGAAACTGGTCTGGAGCTGCTGGTGCCCCCCGCCCAAAAAAAAACCCCCAAAAGATTCCACTGAATCTGCCCGGCATCCTCACCACACAGGCACTGTTGTCGCCCCGAGTTACGGACAAAAGGACAAACCAGCAAAACCGTACGTTGCTTCCAGTCCATAGGTATGAAGACTTTGTTCAATTCCGGTTTCGCGACTTTTAAAGACAAAGTGAGATGTCTCTGCTAGTTTGTAGACTTGACTAATTTCTTTATTGTCTTTTTTTTTCTTTCACAAAAAAGATACACAAAAAACAAGCAAAAAAAAAAAAAGGAGCAAATTAAATGTTGGTGGAGAATTCCCTGAAATGTGGGCTCTTATTTCCAGACTTTCTGTGGAAAGTTTCCTTGGAATACAAATTCTGCTGTAAATAGTCTTTTGACCCCAGAACACATGCTGAGGTACTAGAACGGCTCAGTCGACACCACTGAATTTTGTCCACCAGGGCGGCAGTGTTGCGATCACAAGCTTCGACGGAGCAAAGTGAACTCGGTAAAAAGCCCGTGGTTTCCTCTTACAGTCACTGCTACAGCACTTTGGAATATCGGCCCAAGCGCAGGTAAGTGTTCGGCAGGTGTATATCGCTGTATCGTGCACTTTGCTAGCGTTGGGGGATGGGTCGCGGTTAATGGACCACCTCTAGTTGTCAGTTTAATTCCCGTCGCTAATGTTCTTAACGATATTAATGGCATTCGGCGCACCCCTAAAAACAGCACCCCCCCCCCCAAACTTCAAACCCACTGAAAGTAGGGATAAAGCCTAAAGCCGCCGAAGCGCGTTTGGTGGGGTGGAATTGGCCCCTAAGGGTTTGCTAACGAAATCCGAAGCCTACGTTTCTGGACCGACGCCGGGCCAGGGCCCAGCCGGGTTTCGTATGCGGACCTCCACAGATCTGCCAGAGGGGCCAGCGCTTAACACGACCTCTCCGCACGTCTCCCCCCCCAGGCTCGGAGCAGAGGCAGACCCGGGCTTCCCCCCGCCCACCCCAGGAGTGAGACTGCGTCCTGTCCCAGACCAGTTGACCTCAATTAACCTAGCGCGCTAACGCGTGCTGCTCCGGGCTGTCTGAATCCGTTCGAGGAGCTACTCCGCCTTCCAGGAAAGGCCATTCGGGCTGCAGTGGCCACTGGAGCGTTGATTTCAGTGATCGCTGCCCGAACGACTGCCTCTCCCAGTGCTGTGCGACCCTGGACTTGAGCTTTGCCCGCATCGCAAACGAAACCCGTTTCAACAAACTCTGACTTCAACGAAACAACTTTGCGCAACCTTTCGGTCTAACAGAAATGTCGCTATACATAATTGAGGGAGAAAAATAAATATATGGATAAGTGTTGTTTTGTGACAGTGCTGGTGGGTTGCCGGAGGTTTCTGAACACTGCCTGCCCAGCATATGCTTTTGGTTTTGACCCAAGCGGCTTTCTTGGTACGTATGGAGGAAAAGAACCACATCCCAAGACTGCTGCTTAAAGGGAAAAAAAAATGTTTTTGTCATAAAACCTTCCAAAAAGAAAACATTTTCTAACCTGATACCGAGAGCCTTCGGGGCCAACGGAATGTTTTCGTGTTCCTTGTGTTCTCGCTCAGAATTTTGGCAGATATTTTGCATTGGGCTGACCGCGTGACTTCAATGCTTCTTAGCGTTCATCCGCAGAAAGCTCATTCTGCAAAAACAACACTCCCCGTGTCACAGTGAAAGAAAAACAAACAGCCACAAGTGTCGCATCATCCTTATTTTTTGTTTTTATTTTAACGTATGTACGCCACTGAGATCCTGTCACAGAGCAGGTCCAGATAACCCACCCAGGCTGCCGTAGAAGGCAGAGCCACGAACATCTGGTCCTTCTGTATTTTTTTTTCCCCCTCCACTTTCAGAATTGACCAGCATGTTCAGTCACACTTATGAAAATGAAGCCTATAGCCTAGTCGCCAAGGTACATGACTGGGACCCGGAAGGTCGGTGGTTTAAGCCCCAGTGTAGCCACGATAAGATCCGCACAGCCGTTTGGGGTCCTTGGGCAAGGCCCTTAACCCCGCATTGCTCCAGGGGGTGGGGTGGGGGGGAGGATTGTCCCCCGTGTAGTCTAATCACTTTGGATAAAAGCGTCAGCTAAATAACATTATTTGTTCAATAATTAAGTTCTCTCTGCTGTGCTGTCCGTCTCCCAGCGTGCTCCTCCGGTGTCCTCCCCGGCCGTCGTTCAGGGGCCCCAGGCTGAGAGGGGGGTGGGCATCGGGGCTGTGTGGTTGGACGAAGGGGGTGTCCCAGTGGGAGCCACGGTGTGCTCAGATGTCTGGAAGAAGAAGAGCTGAGAGACGGAGATCACGAGTAAACATGATTGTCCAGGTATATATATAAATTAAAAAAAACTTCAACACCCTCTGGATTGCGAGCAGTAAGCCAGCCAGGCGGCCCGCAGCTAAGATCTAGAGCAGGGCTGCCCAACCCTGGTCCTGGAGATCTACCGTCCTGTAGGCTTTCATTTTAACCCAAATTTGGCACAGCCGATTCTACTTATGAGCAGCTCAAATGAGATCTCTTGCCGTTGAATGAGGTGTGCTCTGTTAGGGTTGGAGTGAAAACCAACAGGATGGTAGATCTCCAGGAACAGGGTTGGGCAGCACTGGCCTGGAGGACTGCAGTGGCTTGTTTGACCAGAGGTGTCACTGTTGAGCCATGAGACAGGGTTCGCCAGAGACTTTTGGTGATACTGGGGCTGGTTCAGCCTCCCCCCCCTGAGTTTTATGCCTCCTTTTTGTTACTCTCCAGTAGTTGAACAGGTTTTATTTATTATAATTTTTTTTTTTTTTTTTTTTTTTTAAGCTGTTGCCATGGTGGGCGGCACGGATGGTGCAGTGGGTAGACATGCAGGTTAGGCTGATTGGAGAGTCTAAATTGCCCGTTGGTATGAGTGTGTGAGTGAATGGTGTGTGTGCCCTGCGATGGACTGTCGACCTGTCCAAGGTGTATTCCTGCCTTTCGCCTAATGTATGCTGGGATAGGCTCCAGCCCCCCTGCGACCCTGTTCAGGATAAGCGGATTAAGATAATGGATGGATGGATGGATGTTGCCATGGTGAATTGTGCGTTGGGCCGCCAACCTCGCAGCCAATGGCCAGCAGAGCGTGCAGCAGGACGATGGTCGTCACGGTGATGGCGGCGGCCACCTTGGTGTCGTCGCGGACGACGGGCCAGAAGGTGATGACCAGCACCGAGCCAGATATTGCCATGGCAACCAAGATGGACACCCAGCGCAGCCATTGGAGGGGGAAGATCCACAGTACCTGGGGGGGGTCACATATTGCACACACTCAGATAAGACATCTGCATTTACTGCAGGACTGCTGTGAATGACCATGAGAGTGTGTCTGTATACATACGCTCACTGAGCACTTATTATGTGGACACGTACACTAGTTTGTTAATGCAAATATTTAATCAGCCAATCATGTGGCAGCAACTAAATGCATACAAGCATGCAGACATGGTCAAGAGGTTAAGATGTTTTACAGACCAAATGTCAGAATGGAGAAGAAATGTGATCCAAGCTGCTTGGGGAATGATTGTTGGTGCCAGACAGGGTGGTCAGGGTATGGTCACACACACTAGTCTCTCAAGTTTGCAGAGAATGGTGCAAAAAAACAAAAAACACCCAGTGACCCAGCAGCAGTTCAGTTAACTCGAGAGAGGTCAGAAGAGAAGGGCCAGACTGGTCAAAGCTGACAGGAAAGTGACAAGAATGCAAATAACCACACATTACAACAGCTGTATGCAGAAGCACCTCTGAATAAAAAAATGCAAGTGGATAGGCTACAGCAGCAGAAGTAAGTCTCGCGGAGTATGCGTGTATTCGTAATGCATGTAATGTAATGTGTGTGGGTGTTTAGTATGTGTGTTTGTAATGTGGGTGTGCGCATAGTGTACGACTAATGTGTGGGTGTGTAGTGCAACGTGTGTGTAAAGTATATGTTTGGGTGTGTAGTGTATGTCTGGGGGTTTGAAATGTGTGTGTGTGTGTGTGTATAGTGTATGCCTGTGTGTAATTTGTGTGGGTATATAGTGTGTGTGGGTGTGTAATGTGTGTATAATGTATGCCTGTGTGCGCGCGGGTGTGTGTGTGTATGTGTATTGTGTGTGTGTGGGGGCAGGCTCACCGAGGCAGGCACATAGATGAAGAGCGAGTAGCCGTACACACACACGGTCTCCAGGTAGGAGTAGCCTCGCACGTGCCTCCCTCCCTGCCGCCATTTCAGGAACCCCCACACGCACACGGGCACCAGCATCGCGTACAGGAACACTGACACGGCCGCTACAGACACTGACCGAGAGAGAGATCACGGCTACAGACACTAACAGGGAGAGAGGTCACTGCTACAGACACTGACCAAGAGAGAGATCACTGCTACAGACACTGACTGGAGAGAGATCACTGCTACAGACACTGACTGGAGAGCGAGAGATCACTGCTACAGACACTGACCAAGAGAGAGATCACTGCTACAGACACTGACTAGAGAGGGATCACTGCTACAGACACTGAAGAGAGAGAGAGAGAGAGGGATCACTGCTACAGACACTGACTGGAGAGAGAGAGATCACGGCTATGGACTCTTGACAGGAGAGAGTACAGTGCAGTCCATAAGTATTTGGACAGTGGTACAGCTTGAGTTCTTTTGGCTCTGGACTACAGCACATCGGAGTTGAATTGACAGAACAAATATGAAGTTAAAGTGCAGACTCATCAGACACAACTGAGAAGTCAACTTTACAATTACTTTTGGTCCCCTAAAATGTGACAGGAAATTGTTTCATTTTAAATCCAATCTGCTGGAGTACAAAGCCAAAAGAACAGAAATTGTACCACTGTCCAAATATGAACTGCATTGTATATCTTAAAGACATCGATGTGTATCACTCATGTTAAAGGCATAGTTTGGGGCTTTGAGATTTTAACTTTAGTGTATTATTTTGATTGACCCATACAGTGCTCGTGTGTAATGAAGGATATGAGATATTTTAATGAGATTCTGACAATCTGCTGGCTGTACAGTGGCTGGTATAGGGGCATTCAGGGGGTTTTGTGGTGTACCGCAAGAACATACAATTTAAGTAACGCTAAAGAGGCTTTCTCTCTCACACACACACACACACAAGTCACGGGTAGCTGCTGCTGCTGAGAGTGGATTTGCACATTTGGACAGGGGCATTGAGAATGCAAAATGGCGGTTTAGAAAGATCCGACGGTACAGGGCTTGACAACTCAATCTCCCAGAAGCCACTGCTGCCTCTGGTTAAACACAACAGGAGCGAGAGCGGCGCCCTCTGCCTCACCAGCGTGGAACTGCGGCCTGTAGCGGAAGTTGGGGTCACCCCTCTGAGTCAGGAAGGTGGAGAGGTTTCCACCGATGGCCAGAGAGAACACCAGTGTCACGCAGATCCAGAGGGGGCCTGGGGGGGGTACGTTTAATATATGCCAAATTTATAGCACTTATACTAATTCAATATAATAAATGCAGCTTCAGTTAAAAACATTTTTTTTTTTTTACTGTTTATGTACGTCATACCATACAAATCAGGGTTGCTATGGAGATGGTGCCTGACAAAGTTCCGTCCAGGTAAAGGTATGAGAGACCCTCTGATGCGGTCCAAGACCTGCAGACATAAACAGTGTAACCAGTTGGAACCCTGGAATGTTCATTCTCGCGTGTGGGTGTGTGGGTAGGTGGGGGGGTGTGGGGGGGGGGGGGGGGGGTGTGTGTGTGTGTGTGCACATACCTGCACTGTATCCACATCGAAGAAAGCCTGATAGTACTCAAAGGTCCACAAGTTGCCAGGTTCATTCTCTCCTCCCAGGAGCTGGTACAGATGCATACATTCAGACCACAAATTATTCAAGACAGAAAATCATTTGACGACTATATCCTTCACTGTACGTAAGGAAACCTCCATTGATCCCTGGTGGTCTTTTCTTGATATTTCCAGTTTCTGTAAATCATTTTAATGACAGTGTCTCTCTAAAAACAATCCATAGAAATTCAATTTTGGCTGGCAGCAGTACCTCTTTTGGATAAACACCACGCTGAATGCAAATTCAGACCAAATATTATGCACAAATAGATAATTTGTTAAGAGCAGGGTTTGTGACCTTTGACTCCTCCTCCTGGCCGTCCTCGTCCTCTGATTGGTCAAGTACGAACGCCACGCCCCTGTCCTCCGCGCGTCCGGCATCACACCCGGAAGCGCTGAAATCCGGGGCGTCGAGGGGAACGATCAGCAGGTCTGCGTCGGAAACCTGGAAATCTGCAGGAGACGAAGAGGGAGCAGGAGAAAAGTAGAGAGGGCATATTTGAGAGGGATGGAGGGGGGAGAGAGGGAGGGAGGAGATGAAATGAAGTGATTTGGTGGGAAGTGAAACAATATGAGGGTGAAAATGGGCGCTGAATGATGGACACAGTGGGCCAAATTAATCCATTAAGTACATTTAGTGTCGTGTCTCGGAAACGACAGAGTCCAAATCTCCAATGTGTCGAAAAACATCTTCACGAGGGAAAAGACAACACGGCAGCAAGCTCTTCAGGAAAATCAGACTTTATTTAGCACAAGTGCATAAAGCCGGACCAGTTTTTTTTATAAACATGGACCTGGACTGTCATTTTTACACCCATTTTATACACAGTTAAGATTCTGAGGAATCTTAGGAGTCTGATTTTGACTTGTGATTGTTCATCATGCTTTTAGGAGGGAGATCTTTTGTTCTGTGAACACTTACACAACTATTGAGGGTGTCCATACAATACAGCTGGTAATATACTGATGGAAAAGTATTTGTAAAAAAAAAAAACAGCCGTTAAACACACCTTGGAACTCGGGATCCTCTTGAGTCGTCATATCCCACAAGGCCGCACCCTAAAGACAAATTTGCAGCCGTAAACGATCTTAATAATAGACAGGTGGTGGGTAGGAGCAGCATTTCATGAAATGTGAATGTGCTCTGGCTATGAGACTACATGACATAAGCTGATTGATTAGCAATGACGATAAATTCACACGGCAGATTTCTATATGCGTAGCCCAAGTCTAAATAGCCGAAGTTATCCTACTTGGAAAAACGTGACCCTGCGGTAGAAGTTTGGTATACAGTCCGCGTGGTTATCAGCGAAACCAAAACAGCCGTATAACGTACACATTGCTATTTTAGTATGCGACCTGCTCTCGAAACAGAGATACCCTCAGGTTTCATTAAATATTATTAACCGTGAACATTTAAAGACTAGCCTGCTGTTCCGTTTTTCCGCGGTAACATTTTTTCCCCCTCACCTTTCGCCGTGTAATTGGTTGTAATTGCGCGGCTGAACTCAGTCCTGTGTGTTCACAAGAGACAGATGTACAGACACCTCCCCGTCTGTTGGGCTTCCCCTCAGAGCGTAGGTAATTATAATAAACTGAAAATTCAAATTTCCCGGACACGAATAACGGGATCCGCCAGTGTTAACGTCCTACTACGTACATTGGCAAATTAAATGGCTTTGTCTCGTTCCTATCGCTTCGGCTGCTTTACTGAAGGTAATAAACACGCTTTTATAGCATGCGGCTAATGGGGGAAACGGCCTGGAACATCCTAAAGGGGTTTAGTGGAAATATGTGGGGAATCAGTGTAGTCTGCTGCTCGTTCGTCATCTTTAATGCAAGACAAAGTTTTGTTTGTCTTTTCTGACGGCATTCATGTGATGAAGTGACTCAATCTATTTGTATGTCTATGGCGTTTTGCTCTTCAGGGCCCATCTAGCTTGAACCACCAACCCTCTGGGTACCAGTCGTTTTACCTTAGCCACTAGGCTACAGACTGCCCACATTAAGGTTTGAAATAAAAAATAAAAGAGGCATAAAGGTTAAGAACAGCGAGCAGTCCGCTTGAAAAGAACCTTTTATTTATTTATTTTATTTTTATTTTTATTTAGCAAGGAGGTCCTGGGTTTGAATCCCGGTCGGCCGGGGCCTCTCTGTGTGGAGTTTGCATGTTCTTCCCGTGTCTGTGTGGGTTTCCTCCGGGTACTCCGGTTTGCTCCCACAGTGCAAAGACATGCAGGCTAGGCTGATTGGAGAGTCTAAATTGCCCGTAGGTATGAGTGTGTGAGTGAATGGTGTGTGTGCCTTGCGATGGACTGGCGACCTGTCCAGGGTGTATTCCTGCCTTTTGCCCAATGTATGCTGGGATAGGCTCCAGCCCCCCTGCGACCCTGTTCAGGATAAGTGGGTTAGGATAATGAATGAATGAATTATTATTTTTATCAACACCTGTGTTTTCCCGGGGGGGGGGGTCCCTGTTCCATTACAGACAGAGAGGAGGAGGAGAGGAGGTGCTGGGTGGTTAAAGCATACAGCGTCTCTTTAACTTGGGGCCCAGAATTCAAATCAAGTTTTGAACACATTGGCAAGTTCAGCAATTGCTGATAAAATAAAATAACACAGCATTTAATTGTGAATCAAAGTGAAGGAAATGCTGCCATTATTATTATTAGTAGTAGTAGTATTGTTAGTAGAAACTAAGTTTCCAATCTTATTCAATAAGGCTAGTGTGGGTGCAGGGTTTTTTTGCTGCTGATTCAACTAATTAACTAGACTTGATCAATCAATCAAGACTTTGATAAGTAGAATCAGGCTTGTTTGTGCTGGGCTAAAAACAAAAGCCTTCACCCACGCTGCTCTTGACTGAACGAGATGCACCCCTGACCTAATGATCCTTCCCGCAGTTGACACTGATCTCAGATCTCCTCCCCAATTTCACCATAAAGCAGGCCGAACTACTGGTGAGGAGGTTTTTACATTTCAGCAAATGAGCTTATTGTGGGGAGACCGAAAGCAATTTAAACAATCTGCTGTCCTCGTGCTAATTGTTAACAGCGTTTGAAATCACTCAGTTACTAATGAAGCAAATAACTGAATTTCTTACCCCCGCGTCCACTCTCCCATCCCCAGGAGCCTCCAATCTGCGCAGGACTGTTTTCTGTCACTCTGCTGTGGGTGCCGTTACTTACAGGAACATACAGGAGACATATTCAACGAATATCTGGTATTTCTTCTGTCTTTACTCTGATCTTTGTACATTTCCATGTCAATCGCTTCATGCTGGCATTTTTTTAACGACGATTTTGCTGGTAGATATTTATTTGTTTAGTATACTCTTGCTGTCCAGTGTCTTATTTTTGTATGTTTGTAATTTATTTTAAATTGGTCATTTTGTGCCCTGATTAAGGGGACGTGCGTGTGCTCTTTGAGTAGGAATACGAATGGGTAAAAACTTGTGCAGGTTGACGGGAGAGAGAGACTAAAGTAAAATAATCTGATGGGAGTCGGTCAAACTGGGGCGGGGCCCACTTCAAACTGCCTGTGTTACAAAGGTTTTGCATACAGTGCGAGTTCTCACAGAGTAAGCCTGATGCTGATTCCTTGCCGTAGACCAGTGTTTCTCCATCCTGTAACTGGAGTCTGTGTGATTGTTTGAATTTCAGTAAGAAATTAGTTTACTCATTTCTATCTCATAGTTATAGCGGTGGTCCTCACTCCCGTTCCTGGAGAGCCGCAGGGCGTATTGTGTTTTTCCCCTTAATATCAGCAACCTAATTCAGACCCAAGAAACCAGGTGAGGTGAGTTAACTGGATAATTAACTGCTTTAATTGATCAAAGATGTGCTCAGTACATTACATTACATTATTGGCATTTGGCAGACGCTCTTATCCAGAGCGACGTACAACAAAGTGCATACCCATAACCAGGGATAAGTTCGCTGAAAGACCCTAGAGGGAAGTACAATTTCAACTGCTACCTGTAGAACAAAGATAAGGACAAGGGCCATTTTTTTTTTTTTTTTTTTTTTTGAACAAACAAAAAAACAAACAGAGCAAAAGTGACCAAAGTTAACTATCCAAACACTGCTTACCTAGCCAACTAAAAATACCGATACACAAAGCAAGTCACAGAGACAACAATTAAGGTTCACAGGGAGGTAGGGAGGGATGGGGAGAGGTGCTGCTTGAAGAGGTGCGTCTTCAGCTTGCGCTTGAAGGTGGGGAGAGATTCTATAGTTCTGACCTCAACGGGGAGTTCGTTCCACCACCGTGGAGCCAGAACAGACAGTAGTCGTGAGCGTGAGGTGGAGGTTCTGAGAGGGGGAGGTGCCAAGCGGCCTGTGGAGGCTGAACGAAGAGGTCTGGCAGGGGTGTAGGGTCTGATGATTTTTTGTAGATAAGCTGGGGAAGACCCTTTAACTGCTTGGAAGGCTAGCACCAATGTTTTGAATTTGATGCGAGCCATGACAGGCAGCCAGTGGAGGGCAGTAAGCAGGGGGGTGACGTGTGAGTATTTGGGAAACAAAAAAACAAAAAAAACAGCACGCCCTGTGGCTTTCCAGGACCGGAAGTGAGGACCACTGAACTGGGTGGTTTTGATTGACCAACTGTAAATATTGTCCTTGTGCTCCAGCTAGAGCAGCGATGGCCCACCTCCAGAGGCCCAGGCCCCGGGAGCGACAGCGGCAGCCCCTCACCCAGGGCAAGTTTCATTTCGAACAGGAAGCTGATTGGCAGACCACGCCGCTCATCTACACTTCTCTTCACTCTCTCACTCTCTCACTCTCACTCTCTCACTCACTCTCTCACTCTCTCACTCTCTCACTCTCTCACTCTCTCACTCACTCACTCACTCTCTCTCACTCTCTCTCTCACTCACTCTCTCTCTCACTCTCTCTCACTCTCTCACTCACTCTCTCACTCTCTCACTCTCTCACTCTCTCACTCTCTCACTCTCTCACTCTCTCACTCTCTCACTCACTCTCACTCACTCTCTCTCTCTCTCTCTCTCTCTCTCTCTCTCTCTCCGACTCACACTCGGGCTGTTTAGTTTCAAACCAATCTTTGAATGTTCATTCTAAGCACTGTGTCAAACATGCTGGACAATGATCTGCCAAGGATCAGAATTGTGCACTGTTAACTCTTGTCTTGTTATATATATATAAAAGACTGTATACAGACCTGAAATAACATCTTTGTTCCATGAAAAACAGCTTTCATGCAACATGGTCATTCATAAGTGACACAGACATTAAATGTATTTGTTCTTCATTTTTTCAAATCTTACTCCGTGTGTGAGTCCCATCAGCCCCACCCCTTGGTGAACCTTGATGAATAGAATAATTTCATGGGCCAGTTTCAAAGACATAGATCAAGTTTAATCCTGGACTAAATTGTGTTGTGTATGGAGAATCATTAAAAATTGAACTTAGTCCTAGACTAGGCTTAATCTGTGTGTGCGTGAAACTGGCCCTAGATCTCTCTGGGGAAACTGAAGGCAACTCCGTTCTGCAGTGGTCTCCAACCCTGGTCCTGGAGAGCTACAGGGTCTGCTGGTTTCGTTGTTACTCTGTACTTAACTGTAATCAACTGCTCTAATTGATTAATTAACTCACCTCACCTGGTGAGCTGGGGCTCAACTGGGTGCTGATTTACATTATTACATTACATTATTGGCACTTGGCAGACGCTCTTATCCAGAGCGACGTACAGTTGATTAGACTAAGCAGGAGACAATCCTCCCCTGGAGCAATGCAAGGTTAAGGGCCTTGCTCAAGGGCCCCAACGGCTGTGCGGATCTTATTGTGGCTACAGCGGGGATCAAACCAACGACCTTGCGGGTCCCAGTCATTTACCTTAACCACTACGCTACAGGCCGCCCCACTTAAGGTGAAAACGAAACAAAGCGGTACAGTGGCACGTGTCCATTCCCGCACTCACGCCGGTCTAACTGTGGCCCCCTCCCTCCCTCCCTCCCCACACAGAGGCCCAGCGCACCTTCACCGTGTCCCCCCAGCCCTGCCCCGCCCCCAGCCCTGCCCGCAGCGCCCCCTCCTGGACGAGCCGAAAAGTCACGCGGGGGAGGGGAGGCTCTCTCAGGGTACAGTCACCGTACGGCGAATTAACCACACACGCGGCGGCCTCCGATTCAGTCCCTAACTCCCGCCTGCAGGGGGAGACGGAGAGCAGAGAGGAGCACTGGCTGATTGGCTGCCTGGATAGCTGACTCCCTCTGAGGCAAATGCGTTTAGTTATTTAGCTGACACTTTTATCCAAAGCAACTTGCAGTTCATTGGTCTAAGCAGGGACCAATCACCCCCCCCCCCGGAGCGATGTGGGGTTAAGGGCCTTGCTCAAGGGCCCAACAGCTGTGCGGATCTTACTGTGGCTACACTGGGGCTTGAACCACAAACCTTCCAGGTCCCAGTCAAGCACCTTAGCCACTAGCCACTAGGCTACATGCTGCCCCCTAGGCCTTTAGGCCTTTTTTTTGTTCCTCACAGGTGGTTTGTTGAGATTTAGTGCTCGCTGAACTCCCTAAATGATGTTCGTAAGAAACAAAATGCACATTTTAAAAGTTTAGAATTTAGAATTTTAGGCCCTCTAGTCTTTTCATGAAATAGCTGTGGGAACAATCCCAAAATCACACGAAAGGGAGAGCGAGGGTGACGATGTCCTTCCATGGTGTTATGCTCCTTGTGTGTTTTTATGGGAAGCCATACGGCTGGGTGTGGTAGCATTCCACAGCTTCTCGTGCATATCAAAATCAAATTAATATTACTTGGAGCAAAACGTTTGTCATGGTGCACTTTACAGCATACCCCAGTGGAAATGCATAGGACAGAGTAGTCAGAATAGTCTTGTATTGAGACTTAATCTTATTTCTTTGCTTAATAAGGTGTATGTGCAGTGAGGTAAGACTCTGAACCCTCCTCTCTCAGGACCAGCTGGCTGACAGCGAGCAGCACATCGGCAGACTGCAAGACAACCTGAGACACGAGCGAGAGAAGGTGTGTGTGTGTGTGTGTGTGTGTGTGTGTGTGTGTGTGTGTGTGTGTGTGTGTGTGTGTGACTGTATCGCTCTGTGTGTGTATGCCTGTGTGTGTGTGTGTGTGTGTCTGACTATTGCTCTGTGTGTATGCCTGCCTCTGTCTCAATCTGTGTGTGTGTGTGTGTGTGTGTGTGTGTGTGTGTCACTGTATCGCTCTGTGTGTGTATGCCTGTGTGTGTGTGTGTGTGTCACTGTCACTGTATCGCTCTGTGTGTGTGTGTGTGTGTGTGTGTGTGTGTGTGTGTGTGTGTGTGTGTGTGTGTGTAAGAGACAGTATATGCATAATGAGTAATGATGGTAGTAGTGGGGCTAATGGAGTTGGGATGAAGATTGAAGATGAAGATTCAGCGTGCGTGTGTGCGTGTCCCTCCCTCCCCCTCCAGGCCCAGCGGCTGCAGACACGCTGCACCCAGCAGGCTGTGGACCTGCGACGCTCTGAGCAACAGAGCAACAGACTGAAGGAGAGGCTCGCAAAGCTGGCCGACGGACACAGGGGCAGGAGACCCTGTAAGACACCTCTCTGACCAGCAGGGGGAAACACTGAGACTCACACTAAACCAGCAGGACACTAAGACTCTAAACCAGCAAGGGGAGACACTGAGACTCATTCCTAACCAGCAGGGGGAGGCACTGAGACTCACTCTAAACCAGCAAGGGGAGACACTAAGACTCACTCTAAACCAGCAGGACACTAAGACTCTAAACCAGCAAGGGGAGACACTGAGATTCACACTAAACCAGCAGGGGGAGACACTGAGACTCACTCTAAACCAGCAGGACACTAAGACTCTAAACCAGCAAGGGGAGACACTAAGACTCATTCCTAACCAGCAGGGGGAGGCACTGAGACTCACTCTAAACCAGCAAGGGGAGACACTAAGACTCACTCTAAACCAGCAGGGGGAGACACTGAGACTCTGAACAAGCAGGACACCGAGACCCTAAACCAGCAGGGGGACAAACTGATACTCTAACCATCAGAGACACTGATACTCACTCTAAACCAGCAGGGGGAGGCACTGAGACTCCACTCTAAGTTAGCTGGATAGATCTCTGCTTAGTGTAGCCCTGAACAGATTTGGGAGGGTTTTACTCTGTTATCCAGCTCAGCCAGTGATCCTGCTTTCTTCGAGGTTTCAGCAGGGAGCATTTCACTTTAAAGGCTCAATAGGTCATTTCGGACTTCTAAAAGTCTTTCATTGGCTAAAGAGCAAGGCCCTTAACCCTGCATTGCTCCGGGGGAGGATTGTCTCCTGCTTAGTCTAGTCAACTGTACGCTGCTCTGGATAAGAGCGTCTGCCAAATGCCAATAATGTACTGTAATGTAATATTGTTCTCAAGGCCTTAATTGGCTGCTGATTGAAAGGAAACCACAAACACTTGTTGACACTGCAGCCCTCCAGGACTGGAGTTTGACACCCCTGGTCTAACTTAAAAACCAAGTCACAGCTCCAACCCTGTGACCCTCTGTCATTTACAGCGATCGACATTTTGAACGCCCTCGCCAGCGCCCCTGGGAAGGAAACGCCCTCCGGGATGAGATCCCTCGGAAGGTATGACATCACTGGGGGGTGGGGAATTCATGGCTGTCCAGACTAGCTCACTTTGTGCCTGCGGCAGGATGGATTATTGAACTGGTGCAGTTTGTAATTGGAGTTGGGGATAAATGAGTCGTGCGTGTGTGCGCGTGTGTGTGCGCGTGTGTGCGCGCGCGTATGTGCGTGTCCGAGTCCGACCATTATTACTGTATATGGTATATGTCACTGTATATGGCGAAGATGTTTCCTCTACCCATAATGTTTCTTCCTGGAGCGATTCAGAAGATTGTTCTGCTAGATCCCACTAGTATCCTTTCCGCTACTCAAGTGAAAGACATCAGAATGCAACAGATATGTTTGGGCCTTATAATGTATGTAGTAAAACATTTTGTTGAGTGTGAGTGTGAGTGTGAGTGTGAGTGTGAGTGTGAGTGTGAGTGTGAGTGTGAGTGTGAGTGTGAGTGTGAGTGTGAGTGTGAGCACCTTTAAAGTGTTTACGGCCGTTTTCTTGGCGCAGTGACTGCAGATTAATGTCTGTGATGTGTGGGTGCTCTGGCCTCTCGGTCCGACTCCTCAGTCAGCCTGCACAGATGAACTACAGATCAGCGCCTCTGCCTGGCCCCTGGGCTTTACTGATGAACCCTGCCTGCAGTCAAGTCAGTCAGTCAGCCAGCCAGCCAGTGCTCCTCTGCTCTCTGTCTCCCCCTACAGGCAGTCAGCCAGCCAGTGCTCCTCTCTTGCTCTGTCTCCTCCTACAGTCAGTCAGCCAGCCAGCGCTCCTCTCTGCTCTCTGTCTCCCCCTGCAGGCGGGAGGAGGAGGTGCTGCGGGTGATGCTGGAGAGGCGGGAGGCTGAGCTGAGGGAGGACGTGCAGCTGAGACAGTGCCTCACCACCCTGCTCTGCTCCCTGCGGGCTGACATGGAGCGGGTAATGCATACACGCACACACGCACACACGCACACGCACGCACACACACACACACACACACGCACACGCACACACACTCACTCACTCACTCACTCACTCACTCACTCACTCACTCACTCACTCACTCACTCACTCACACACACACACACACACACACACACACGCACACACATATACACACACATATGCACTCGCACACACACTCCACTCCACTCCACTCCACACACACACACACACACACACACACGCAAGAACGGCCGCATCTGTGCACATAACGCAAACACATGCGCGCACAAGAACATGCGTAGGCACATGTGAACACGTGGCGCAAGAACACGCATACAGGAATATCCGCACCTCCACTCTCCCTGCTCCTCAAATCATGGCCCTTGAGGGCTGAGAACTGCTGCTTTTCCACCGTCTCTTTACCTGGGAGTCAGGTGTGTTCACCCTCCCTTTACCTGGGAGTCAGGTGTGACGACAGTCTGACCAATCAGTCGAACTATATTTGTTCAGTTAGTTACCCAGGAGAAAAGAAAACCAGGGCTGGATTTGGATTTCAATTTCATGATACCTGCTGTAAGTCATCATTCTACTAATTAGTAACTCAACAAGATCTCTATCTGTAGAATGAGGTGTGCTTTGTTTGTGTTTGAGTGAAAACCAGCAGGTTGGTAGACCCCCAGGAGCAGGGTTGGGCTGTCCTGAGTTACAGGGAGCCCAGTGATTTAGTCTAGCCAGCCACCTGAGGCTTAATCAAAACAAAATGGAGGATGTTCTAGCTCAGTCTGATATCCCACAAGTCCAGTTTGTCATTCTTCACAGAATTACTATTCATTGCATTCCATGAACGGCATGTGGCAGACGCTCTTATCCAGAGTGACAAACAGTTGTTTAGACTAAGCAGGAGACAATCCTTCCCTGAAGCAATGCAGGCTTAAGGGCCTTGCTCAAGGGCCTAGCGACTGTGAGGATCTTATTGTGGCTACACCGGGGATTGAACCAACGACCTTGTGGGTCCCAGTGATGTACCTTAACCACTACGCTACAGGCCGCCCCCTATTCCGTAGACCTACTGGACGTTTTAACTAGTCCGTTACTGTTGATGGACGAGTTGAACACGGGTACTATATACGGCCGTGATCCACCGATTTATTTCAGACTCTGCAAGACTGTGTGGTGGCTGGCGGTCAAGGCCTCGACTGCAAGAGGCTCATCCAATCGGAGGCGGCGCTGGGTGACCATGTGACCGGGGGGGTTGTGCAAGGGTGGAGCAAGGTGCAGAAGAGGCTCGCGGACTTCATCTCCGACGGTAACCGAGCGCGCGGCCTGCGGCGGCCATCTTGGAGAGGGAGCCAATGGCTGTAGGGCACAGGTGTCAAACTCCAGTGCTGGAGGGCCGCAGGGTCTGCTGGTTTTCGGCTTCACTCTCAGCACCTGTGGTTCATTCAAGTCATTGATCGGCTAGCCTAATTGACAAGGCCTGAATTGACAGCCGATTGGCAAGCAGACCACAAAAACCTGCAGACACTACGGCCCCCTGGGAACTGAGTTTGACATCCCTGCCGTGGGGGCACTCAAAGGCCTTACCTGCTCTCTTCTTCGGTGTTCCTGTCAAGGCTTCTCCTCCGTCACCATGGGAACGGACCAGGACAAGCTGCTGGCTCAGCTGGAGACGGACCTGGAGCAGAGCGAGCAGCTGGTCAGGCTGCAGCAGCAGCTCCTGCAGGTGGTGCTGTTCCGCAGGCCTGCTGTGAAATCCGGCTCCGACCGGCTCGGAATTACCGGCTACCAACTGTTTCAAAACCTAGCTTGAGCTGTTTTTTTTTTTTTTTTTTTTTTTTTTTTTTTTCAGTAGGGAGTACAACTGTCAGTCTCGGTCTCACTATCTCGCTCTGCACACGGGTCGCTGTGTCAGACTCGTATCAGTTGTTAAACCATTGTCTCATTACCTTATGTTGCATTCATTTGGCAATTTTATTTAAAGCAACAGAACAAAGGTCCGATAAAGTTCCTATTCCCAAAAGGTATCAGAGTCTTGAACGTCAAGTCTAGTTCACACACACAATATGACCTTCTACATATTGTTATGTTCCCCTGTGCTTGTGACTGCCTCCTGCAAATTAGCAGATTAACTGATTGGCAATTAAATTATCTGCACCAGAGTTCACCTGAGACACAGAGACGCTTGGGAGGACACTTCCAATTCTTTTCTTTTTTTTCTACGTTCAATTTTTAAAGGTCATTTCGGACTTATAACAGTCAAGAAAGGAATCGCAGCAACAAACCCCCTCAAACCACAACACTATTTATCCCTCCCCCTTCTCTGTGAACGCACTGACTTTGAAACCTCCCCACGCCATTGGCCGGAGCAATTGGAACCAATTTTCAACCAATGAACTTGAATTATTGTATACAGTGTCGGTCTGTCAACTGCATATTTTGAAGCCCAAATTTAAGGACTATAACCACAGGCAGAGGGTGAGTCAACATGCCAGTAAACCTTTTTCAGTGATAGGAAGGGATTTACAATGGTCTTGGAACAATGTTTTAACACAAAAGGTACAAAAGGTAAGATTTTTAAGTGTTTAGAAGGGTTGAGTGCCATTCTTCCGAAATGTGTGTTTTGTATTTAGATTTTGAGATTTGGGTTTGGTGGTGGTTATAGTCCAATGTAGTTCCCCCCCATGAGATGTAGGAGAGGTTGGGCCGTAACCGTATGGTGAAGACCTACAGCATCAAGGCCAAGGAGTGCAGCTGAAAGGGGGTAACCCGCCTCTCTGTCCCCGTTCGTTCCCAGGACAACGTCGGAGCCCCTCTGCCGCCTTCCCTGGCGGACTCCTACTACCTTGAGGAGTGGGAGAGACTCCAGGCCAAGTGGGCGGAGTTTGAGAGCCAGAGGCGGAGCTTCCAGAGAGAGAGGCAAGCTTTCACAGAGGCTGCTATTCGACTGGGCCACGAGGTGTGTGCGCGTGCGAGAGTGTGTGTCAGTGTCCTCTGGGCATTTTCCCTTGTGTTGCTCGTCTCCCATTATGCACCAGACAGGTGTTGGTGTCTTGGATTCATTTCTGTCGGTGAAACCCCCGTGTGTGTGTGTGTGTGTGTGTGTGTGTGTGTGTGTGTGTGTGTGTGTGTGTGTGTGTGTGTGTGTGTGTGTGTGTGTGTGTGTGTGTGTGTGTGTGTGTGTGTGTGTGTGTGTGTGTGTGTGTGTGTGTGTGTGTGTATGTATCTGTAGCGGCATCAGTTTCAGCAGCAGAAGGCATTGCTCCTGAGACAGCAGTTCCTGTGTCACTCTCCTCTGTTGCCGCCAACACACGGCAGAAGAGACCGCAGCTCTCTGAGTGAGTCACATCTCACACACGCGCAGGCACGCACGTGCACACACGCCTCACATACCTTTCACACACACACACACTCACACACAGCCTTTTCCCTCAGTGGATAATGTACATGCATTTAAGTAATGGGCAATTTCCTAAGCTCTAATTCAGTTAAATATCAGAGCTTGATTGGGACTGAAGTTGTTATTTTAATTTAGTTTTTGAAAGAGAGATTGTCCTTCTTCCCCAAGCTTTGAGTCTCTGCCTCTGAGTCTTCTGTCAGTTACTGGTCCTGTAAAGCACTGGAACTGTCCTTGGATAGGCCCAGCCAGATCCAGATCGACATGACATGACAAGACATGGAGTTATTTAGCTGACACATTTAACTAAACCGACTTGACTAAGCAGGGGGCAATCCTCCCGGGAGCAATGTCGGATTAAGGGCCTTGCCCAAGGGCTGCACTGATCTTATTGTGGCTGCACTGCGGCTTGAACTGTCTAGTTCCCAGTCAAGCACCCTAGCTACTAGGCCACAGGTATTTGATGTATTAGGTGTGCTCATGGTGGAATACAACTGCTCAATCCCTTAATCAGTTGCATCCGTTGCATTTGCGATGGAGTGCCTCATACCTGGATTTGGCTGGGCGTAACCATGGAGAGGTTTGGGATCCACTGCCGTAAAGCATTCAGACTCTATCTCTGGATCCTGATTGGATGCCTGTCCTTGAGGACCTTCTGCTCCTTGTAGCTGAAGCGGACGAGCCCTGTAAACGACACGGATTACACGTCACTAAACTAATCGGTGGGACTTTTGTGCTCATCTCTTCCTTTGTAAAACTCAACAATAGATCCAGTTTAATTTACAAAATGTGAATGTTCTTTCTACATTCCTTCCTTCACTACCAATGCACCACCTTGCTGTCACCCATTGATTGGTGAACGGCAAGCATTCTGGGACTAGTCACGAGTAGCTGAAATAATTATCCGTCGCTGAAGTAGGATGGATCTCGTTTCCTTTGTTTATTACATAATTTGAGTGCTCCCTGTCACAAAGCAATATGAGGTGGCCTGTAGTGTTGTGGCTAAGGTGCTTGACTGGGACCTGGAAGGTTGTTTGGGTCAAGCCCCAGTGTAGCCACGATAAAATCTGCACAGCTGTTTGGGCCCTTGGCAAGGCCCTTAATCTCCCATTGCTCCAGGGGGGATTGGACCCTGTTTAGTCTAATCAACTGTGTCACTTTGGATAAAAGTGTCAGCTCTAACTAATGTCATATATAGTATCTGAGCACAGATTGTAAATCTGGAGGTCTGAGCCGTATTGTAACGGTACCTGTAACTGAGGAGGACTTTACATCGAGCCCTGCTTTCATCAGTCACCTCTGCTGCGCGCTAATAACTGCTCTGCATCATATTCATGGCTTTGCCCTTTGAAGATTTTCAAGCATATTCAAGAAAAAATATATATATTGCTATGAAAGACCAGGAGCCTTTGACTATCAAGGTGTGTGATTTCAAGGCGTTGATTCAAGGCTTGCATTGTCATTCAAGGGTTTCAACATTCTTCGGTTCCTTTTTATTATTTGTACACACTCGATTTTCAGTGTTTTTGTTTAGTTTTTTTCTCCTCCTGAATGAATGAATGAGTGAGTGAGTGCAGTCTCCTTATTCAGTGCCTGGTGATTTTCTACAATTATCCATTTTACCCAAATAAGGTCTCTGAACATCTCCCGTAAAATTTTGCTTGAGAAACGCTGCCGTAGCCATAAACAGAGAACAGTGTGTCTGCTGCTGCTGTTAGTTTAAAGCTCGGCCTGGTCACGGGTCAGCCAACACACACTTGGTGGAAAAATTTGATTTAGTAGTACAGCTTGTCAGGGCCAATTGTGTTGAACCCCCACCCCACCCCCCAACTCACTAAATGTATTAAACTGGGCTGTGGGTTACCTAGGATGGACAGAGTATTGCATATTTGCTCCGGCCCTGTCCTCTGTCATCAGATGGGGTGTCTTCACATTTGAACATGTGAAGTAAGAGTGGTTTCCTCTCACGGGAAAACTGCGCACACGTGGTGGCTCAGTGGAACAGCGGTGAGCACCACTGCTTCGCAAGAAGGCGGTTCTGCGTCCGTGAACTCCGATGTGAATGATATTAATGAGCGCTGTCCCATGGTCAAATGAATAAATTCAATCGAATTCAGTGTTCTCTGCCCAGTGGGGCAGCCTATAGCCTAGTGGCTAAGTTGCCTTTCCTGATTGGGACCCAGAAGTGTAGACCCCGGTGTAGCCACAATTAAGATCTGCGCAGCTGTGGTCCCTTCAGCAAGGCTCTCCTGAGGCGATTGGCCCCCGCTTAGTCTAATCGACTAAATGGGGCGGCCTGTAGCGTAGTGGCTAAGGTACATGCCTGGGACCCGCAAGGTCGGTGGTTCCATCCCCAGTGTAGCCACAGTAAGATCCGCACAGCCGTTGGGCCCTTGAGCAAAGCCCATAACCCTGCATTGCTCCAGGGGAAGATTGTCTCCTGCTCAGTCTAATCAACTAAGTCGCTTTGGATAAAAGCATCAGCCAAATGACATGTAATGTAATGTAATGTAAAATGACCAATGTAGTGTCCTCTGTCTGGCAGGTATTCCGGGGGCCGATCGCCTGACCCTCTCCAGCTGCCAGCCGGACTCCCCCTCGTCCCTGGAGTCGGGCATCACGCCCTGGGGGGGTCAGAGCGGGGCGCAGACCCCCAGCACCCCGGAGCTTTACTCCGCCCTGAGGATCCCCTTTTACCGCAGGTGTGTGTGCGTGCGTGTGCGTGTGCGTGAGCGAGAGCGCGTGCGAGAGTCCCTCCCCCGACCCATGGCTTCTGCACCCCTTAGGGTCCGGCCACACTGAGAACGATAACTATAATGATAACTATATACCGCGCAGAGTCTCACCCGCCCTGCGGGGAGCGCAGAGTCTCACCCGCCCTGCGGGGAGCGCAGAGTCTCACCCGCCCTGCGGGGAGCGCAGAGTCTCACCCGCCCTGCGGGGAGCGCAGAGTCTCACCCGCCCTGCGGGGAGCGCAGAGTCTCACCCGCCCTGCGGGGAGCGCAGAGTCTCACCCGCCCTGCGGGGAGCGCAGAGTCTCACCCGCCCTGCGGGGAGCGCAGAGTCTCACCCGCCCTGCGGGGAGCGCAGAGTCTCACCCGCCCTGCGGGGAGCGCAGAGTCTCACCCGCCCTGCGGGGAGCGCAGAGTCTCACCCGCCCTGCGGGGAGCGCAGAGTCTCACCCGCCCTGCGGGGAGCGCAGAGTCTCACCCGCCCTGCGGGGAGCGCAGAGTCTCACCCGCCCTGCGGGGAGCGCAGAGTCTCACCCGCCCTGCGGGGAGCGCAGAGTCTCACCCGCCCTGCGGGGAGCGCAGAGTCTCACCCGCCCTGCGGGGAGCGCAGAGTCTCACCCGCCCTGCGGGGAGCGCAGAGTCTCACCCGCCCTGCGGGGAGCGCAGAGTCTCACCCGCCCTGCGGGGAGCGCAGAGTCTCACCCGCCCTGCGGGGAGCGCAGAGTCTCTCATCTTTTGGGAGCCAGGTCTCTCCCCAATCATTGATTATTTGATTGACGTTTATATTTTTAACAGCAGTACTGGTCTGAGGGCAGATTGTGTTGCGATTTGTTTTTGTGTTAGTTAGTCTCAGTACCACCGCTAATTCATTAATATGAATGTTAAATAGTGTTGGACTCATGCTGCAACCTTGCCGAACTCCTCTTCTTTGGGTGAAGAACTGAAGGCAAAAAAAAGGCTCTTTTTATCCCACATTTGTTTCTTGAGTACATTGATTTTATTATCGTATACTTTACCCCCTACACCACTTTCTAAAAGTTTATAATATAATCCTTTGTGCCAAATAGAATCAAATGCTTTTTTGAAGTCAATAAATCATGCAAAAAAATTTACATTCTTGGTCTGGTTTACATGTGCATTGAGGGTGTAAATGTGGTCTGTAGTACAGTGTAGTACAGTGATTCAGGAGAAATCCAATTTGACCTTTGCTCAGGACATTGTGTTCATTAAGGAAGGTTAGGATTCGATTGTTTATAATGTTACTAAATAACTTCCCCCAGATTACTGCTCACACAAATGCCTCTGAAATTATTAGGGTCCAATTTCTCACCACTCTTGTATATTGGGGTAATAAACCCTTGGCTCCAGATGTCAGGAAAACCGCCAGAATGTAGGACAATGTTGAATAATTTGAGCACTGCTCTCTAGCTCAGGTGTGCTATTTTTAAGCATTTCACTTCTGATGCTGTCAGAGACACAAGGCTTTTTGGATTTCAGAGTTTTTGTTTTCTCAGCCAATTCTTCTTGGGTAATAGGGAAATCGAGTGGATTTTGATAGTCTTTTAATAGTGCATTCTAGTAGTTGCAGTTTGTTTGATCAGATCATAATTCAAATTTAGATCCCTGGGTAGGATTTCATTGTAAATGGGTTCAAAGTGTTTTTTTCCAGATTTCACCATTTTGAATAGTCAGGTCGAGTGGGTTTTGTTTTGTTCAAGTTATTCCACATTTCCCAGAACTGATTGTGTTTAATTGAGTCTTCAGATTGTAGAAGGGTTTCATTGGTGTGGTTTAGTTTTTTCTTCAGTTCTTCAGTTTCTTTCTTTAGTTTTTATATGTTTTCACAATTATAGAGTAATCTCTTTTGAAGTCTAAATTCTCAGGTTGGTGGTGCTTTAGGTTGGACATTTTGCGCAGTTCTCATTTTTTTGTTACTTTGTAGCAGGTCAGCCATAGTTGCTGCCGTTTAAAAAATATGGGTCAATTCCCTAACAGCCAGGTTGACTCCAGAGGAATTGTTTTCATAAGGTTTGTTTGTAAAGTTAGTACATTTTTTTTTTTTTGCACTCTCTCTTCTCTCTCTCTCTCTCTCCCCATCTCCTGCAGGATTTCAATGGACAGCCCGTCTCAGGGCGACGGTTGGGAGGGTAGAGCTGAACGGGTCCTGAACCCCGCCCCGGCCCTGGACTGGTCCTTTTAGCTCGTATTCTACCTGCTTTGTTTGTTTTGGTTTCTTTGAACCTATATTTTAAAGATTTTATATTTTTGGTAATAAAGAAATAAAAAGTGAACCTCACCCAAGGCACAATTGGTCTTACTTTGCATGGCAACGACTTTATCGCACTACTTTAATGTTTTCAGTGGTCGCGTTCTTTTGAGATGAGGATCGCCACAGTGGACATTATATCCTCAATTCCTTAATAATTAAATGGCTTTAAACTGCTGAAATTAATTTCAAAGGACACCATTTGAGACTGAATGTAAGTGTGATGGGAAGAGAGAAACACTGAAAACAGTAACTTCTCTTTTTATTTGGCATAGTACTTCTCTCATAGATACCGCTGAAATTAATTTAAAGAAGTAACATGGTGGTTGAATGTGACACTTGCCAGTTGTCTTCAGGCAACAATAAAACAAATGTGCAAAACGTTTTTATTATTTAGTCAAATGTATTTTAAAACTTTTCACAAGCTAACTTTGTATATCAACAATCGAGAGTCAAGGCAAGGACGCTGACTTATCCAATAATGTTTGCTAGCTAGCTAGCCAGGTTAAGATAAAAACACCAATATAACACCCTTTATGAACCCAAACTAGCTAGCTGACGTTATTGATAACGTCACCTTATGAAAGCAAAGTAGCTAGTTGGCTAGCTAAATGAATATAACCAGAAATCGACTAATAATCCTTAAAATAGTGTAATTTAAGTGAACCTAACATTTGTCAAATATTTGCATTGCCTTGCCTGATGGCCAGTGGCACAAAAACTATTGGTCACAAGTTATAGGGGAGGGATAAGGGGAGTGGTTATCCTGAGAACTTTCTCGTGTAATGTAAATAAATGACATGAGAATGCGTCTCATTTTTTTTGCTTTTATCCAAAGCGACTTAGTTGATTAGACTAAGCAGGGGATCGTAATGCTATTGTTGTATTCTCTTACTTTGGGCTCAGACAAAGAGAACTGCTCCAGCACGTTTGTGGCTTGTGGCTTGTATCATGTAGGGCCGTTTCTTCAGAAGCGTAGGTATGTGCCACAGCGAACCAGTGGCATCTCTGCTGATTATCTCTGAGGGTAAGGGAAGTTAGACTGCCATCGAGCTGCCCATAAACCGTTATCAGCAAGCGCACTCGAAAGCTGTTAAACGTTGCTGTTTCTTTTCTTTTTTTTTTCTTCTTTTTTTTCCTGACGCGAGCGAGGGTTCATCCAGTCAGAAGTGTGTGCTTGTCACCGAGCGTGACGGGGTCACCGGTTCAGGTGTGTCTGTGTGGTTAGTGACGGGTCGGGTTTCAGTACTTCTCTATTTGTGCGTTTTTTTTCTCTCTCTCTCCACTGAAACCCAGAGCGCTCGTGTCTTCCTGTACTGGGTAGGGCAAAGGGGTGGAAAGTGCGGTAGACACACCAACGGCATGTTTCCAACTCTCGCTCTGTTGCTCATTCACTCCCTTCCTTCCTACAGACCCCCCCCCCCCCCCCCCCCCAACCCTACACTGCTGACAGCTTTCTGACTGAGAAACACAAACGTATTTATATTTAAAGGGTGTTCTGAGGGTCACTGTTCTCCTTTTTTTTTTTTTTTGGGTCCTTATATGAAACTGGTGCAGTACCCACACCGGAATCCGAAAAATGAGGGGTGTGCACAGCCCTGTTTTGGGAGGGCTGGTGTTACTGCTGGGGTTTTGCTCGAAGCCATTTTTCAGGTGTAGTTGTCTGAAGCGTTGTGTGCAGCATTACCGGCTGACTAAGAGGAGGGGAAATTGAAATTGAACATTTTCCACAAGCGCACGTGGAAACGACAACGTGTGTGTGCAGTCTGCCGGCGGCTGTCTTACAACTTTATCAAACTGTCAGATCAAATGGTTGGGCTGTTTAGACAGTTGGAAAATAAATTTAATCCCCCCCCCCCCCCGCCAAAAAAGACCAGTCCTCCTTGTGCACCTGTGTGTGTGAGAACCATAACATTTGGGACAGACATATGTTTGTCTTGCCTCAGACTCAGAATGGTCCTGTTGACAAGCACCCAAAGGCACACAGACTCCAAGGGCAACCGAACGCCTAAAGTCAAGACTAACTGCAGAAGGCCCACTTGGACCTGCACTAAGGAAGCTATTGAACACACCTGACTAATTAGAAACCTGGAAGCCATTTTTCTCAAACATTATAGCACCCTGCAATGGGGTGGGGTTAATGTATAAAAGCCACTGTAATTTCTACATGGTGAAGCTGAAGTGTACAATAATGCCCCAAAAAAAAAGCTGAGAATCTGCACCTAAAATGGTGAAGCGAAAATCAAGAAAAAATATGTCATTGCCATTCTGCTACGGTAACACAAAGTTTGCAGGGTTCCTAGGCGTGGGACCTCCATTGAATCCTTCCCTGAGGCATATAACCAGAGATGTGTCCAAGAACTATCGCGTGAATGTTCACGGCAAACTACGCTTGCAGCAAACCGTTACCGTTGAATGATTTTCAAATGAACGTTCAATTTAGTTCACCATTACATTACATTAATGGCATTTGGAAGATGCTCTCATCCAGAGTGATGTACAGTTGATTAGACTAAGCAGGAGACGGTCCTCCCCTGGACTGGTTAAGGGCCTTGCTCAAGGGCCCAACGGCTGTGCGGATCTTATTGTGGCTACACCGGGGGTTGAACCACCGACCTTGCGGGTCCCAGTCATGTCCCAGCTGCCCCACCACCGATGGCATTTAATACAAATGGATGGGACTTAGATTTAACAATGCCAGCCAGCTGATTCGTTGCTCATCTGTGATTTATTTTTTAAGGTAAGCAACAAATATTACATTGATTAAATGCATTATAAAAGCATTATAATAATTGTGATTATAACTTGTGTTCTCTCCGTGTCTTCCCTGTGAACAGCCTTGTCCGTTTTTGCGGAACACTACCTTTTAAAATAGCTAGCTAACGTCCGTGCCGAACAGAAAGAACGTTTTGAATATGTTTGCGAATGTTTGCGATATCGAACGCACCTCTGAACTGCCTCAGTGAAATATGCAGCTGTGTGAGACATGCGAGTGGCGTAAATCCCACTGGATGAGGGTGTCCGCTCAGAAAAGTAATGGCGTGGAAAGATCCGGAACTGCTGTCCCCCGCAGACAGACTGGCTCACCAGGCCAAAGCCTTCATTTCATCCCCTCACACGCACTCCTGGATGGTCCTGGAGGGCCATCGCACCTTCTGCCACACACCTGCGTCTCAGAGCGTGGCCATATTCAACACTTAACCAGGTGAACCTGATCCCAACCCTCAGTGAATTTCAATTCATTTTCATGTACAGTATAGGGTCATATTGGGACTTGCCCGTCACGATTAAGCATGTAAATAAACACCGTAATCGGATTTTCCTGTTTCTGGAAAGAATATTTGTCTCTAAAATTTGTATTTAAAAAATAAAAACAAAATACAATTGGCAGATACAATGACAGAAGGCAAGTCTCACATAATATAATCTCATCTATTTTTGGGCCCGATTTGTCTGTTATTAATGACAATGTGTTTGACTTTCTGAATTATTCTCAAGTGGAGTTTATGCTCTTCAACAATTACTGGTCGATTAGTATGCTGTCACACTGTTCATCGGTTGAGATACAGTGATTGTACATTCTTGGCAGTGCAATTCATGCATATAAATGCGATTAATAAATAGTGTAGACTATGTACCATACACAATATATAAAATCATTCAATGATGGACCTGTACGTGACTTTTGATAAAGGCTTTTGCCAAATTAAGGAAGGTGCAAAAATTTAAATTCATACAATACACATCCATGACGTATACATATAAATGTACACATATAAATATACATATAAAATGGCAGTACACTATCCTTTAAATTCATTTTTGCTAACAGAAAAGGAGACTCTCTGTTTTCCCAGGTAAACAACAGAAAGAGAGAGAGAGAGAGCGAGAGAGAGAGATCTCTGCAACACTCTCCCCCTCCCCCTCCCCTCCATCGGTCAGTTTGATCAGTGTGGTCAGTGCGACGCTGGCAGTTGGAACAGCCCTGGTGTGGCTGACCTCTGACCTCTGACACAGAGTCAGACTGATCAATAGCAACAGACTGAAAAAAAGGATTAGAGGGGTGTGAGAGAGAGTGAGAGAGAGAGAGAGAGAGAGAGAGAGAGAGAGAGAGAGAAAGAGAGAGAGATAAGTGTATAGAAGCAGTTTTAGTTGCACAAACCAGAGTACCCTTAGTAAAATGTCGACAGCTGCTTTTTTATACTTGGCTGGGAAAGTAGAGGCACAGATACAGTCATCACATTGCATTGAGCACAAGAAACTAGAACCTTTAGCTCTACCTTCTGCAAATGATGTTCTTTATTAACGATACGCCATCCTATTCTGTCAAGGAATTATTTTTACGGGACACCTGATACATAACAAAAACATTCATAAATGATCATGTATTATTGATTTTATTGTTGTGTTGCTGTTTCTACGTGTTTCATTTTGCCTTTTGATTCATGCCTTCTTTGTCTCCTTACAGGAAAATACTTTCCTATCGAGTACACTCAGAGGAATACGTTAACATTATCACACAGATTTAATATACATGTTTTTCATTAAAATACTAACACTATTATTCTTATTGTTATAATTTTTATTACTTGCCTTATTTATTGGTATGGTTTTATTTCTGTCATAGAATTTGATTCCATCAACTTAAAAATTAATTCACTTCCATATTCAGAGTGAAGTTGACACTAAGCTTGACATGACAGAGAAAATGCACCACCATATTGTCATTGTCTGTGTGGCACATCAGTTACCTTTTTACAGGATGTGTAATATGACCTTCCACATCATACAGTATGTACATTATACAGAGAAAAAGCCTTCCACTTCTGCCACAAAACGGTTGTATTATTATTATGAACGGTTATATTATAAACGGTTAGTTAATGCCGACAGCATTTTTTTTTTGTAGCCACTAAGGGGTTAATGTCTGGTGCTTACTATGAGAAACCTACACTCGTGCATGAGAGAGGGGAAGGAGGGAGAGGAAGGAGGGGGTGTGTGGAGGAGGGGGAATGTATAAATATGTCTGAGGTGTGAAAGATACCGGAGGTGCCGGTGAGACAGGCAGAGGGAGACAGAGAGTGCGTCTGAGAGGGGAGAGGAGGGAGGGACGGAGAGGAGCTGAGCATTCACAATTTTCATTCAAACTGATAGACTGTGTCCTGGATCGCACTCTTCTCCCTCCCTCCCTCCCTCCCTGATCCCTCCCTCTCTCCCGGCACACACACACACACACGCCGCGCCACACAACAGCAGACAGTCTGCAGTGAAGTTTACAAAGGCAGGCAGCCGGAGAATCAAGGGGAAGACTTTGGACAAACACGCGCCGAACAGAGAAACGAGGAGGGGAGAAAGAGAAGAGAAACAAAAGAAGAGAGTTTGAAGGTAAGACGGAAGAAGCGATGGAGAGAGAGAGAGGGAGAGAGACGGGAGAGCTGTAAGGTCTGAGAGATGTAGGGAGGGAGGGGGAGAGGGAGAGGGAGAAGCACAGGGGTATATTAAGGAATGCAGAGCGAGAGAAACACGGCAAGACGTATAGAAAGCAGGGAGGGGACCGGAGGGGGGGGGGGGTGGCGGGCAGGGAGCGTACTCCTCGAGGTCGTTTCGGGACAGCGGAGGGTATGTACGTTCACCACGACATAAACAAGTCGCTCTTCACCTGTGATATGGTCACGGTTACATTTCAAAATAATTTATGTGTGTTGGGGGGTATGTGAACTTTGAGCTTGTTTTCACACTTTTTGATCCGAGACATTTCAGACATTCTGCCGAGTTCTCATGCAGGGGAACAGAGGCTTCTGTTAGCGGTAGTTATTCTGCGAGAGTTTAAACGGTTCTAAATGGCAGTTGTCTAAATGGCAGTTAAACGTCTGTTGCAGTTTTATATTGTTTTGTTCCCTACTCAGCTGAGACTCTGTGTTTAGACTATGACATGTTCTCAGGAATGTTTTCGCACAGATGTATTGTGTGTGACATCCTGTGTGTGTGTGTGTGTGCGTGCGTGTGTTTTGTGTGGCAGGGACATAAATGTGTACACATCAGTGAGTCAGTGTGTCAGTGAGCTTAAGTATACCCATGGTTATTTATTGGTCTGGGTTTGAATCTATTTCAGTCAGAAGTAAGTTTGGTGTGTAATTCCTTTCTGTCTGATATTTATTTTATTCACAGAGAAAGAGAAATATGCTGTGTGTAAAGAGTGACTGTGTTTTCTCCATAGCACTGTGTGCGCTTGTGTGTGTGTGTGTGTGTGTGTGTGTGCATATGTGTGTGTGCGTGTGTGTGAGTGAGAGAGAAAGAGCAAGAGAGAGTCCCCATGGATGTGAACGGCAATTGGATTCCAGTATTGATCCAGTCTGGAGCAAGTAGACATAGACCCTGTCACCCAGACAAGAGGGAGGGGGATCAACATTCACATTAGCACTGACATCTGCATCAATAACGCAGTCTCTTTCACTTCAACACGCACACACACACACACACACACACATACACTCTCTTCTGCACACCCACACATGCACACACTCACACTCTTACGCACACCCACAAGCGCACACACTCACACACACACACACATGTGTACATACACACACTCACGGGCTTGAACCTCTGGTGCAGAGCTGCATTTTACCCTTGGGTAAAGGACTTGCATAGCCTCAGTACAGTAGATATCAGCAGTATAATGGGCTGGGTGCAAAGACTAATCTGCGTGAGTTGCATGGGATAAGAGTGTGTGATAAACGTACAGTAAGCGTAGAGAGTGCAGCAGAGGCTCAAACAAAAGCACACTTCTGTTATTTCTGCTGTAGCTTTTCTCATGTCCAGAGTAACTTAGGCAGCCTTAAGATTTACATTGATTTAGCTGCATATTCACTGGAGCGGTTGAGGTAAAAGGACTGCAGAAGTGTGCCATCTCATATTTTGAACCACAGACACACTCACTCACACACACACACACAGAGAAACACACACATAAACACATACGCAGAAACACACACACGAACATACACACCACACACACGCACAGACACACATAAACACACAAGCAGAGACACACAGACACACACACATACACACCACCACACACAACAGACACGCATGCATAAGCAGACACACAGACACACGCAGACAGACACACACACATGCACATGCACACACACACACACACAGACACACACACAGAAACACACCCACAAACATACACACCACACACACACACAGACACACATGCATAAGCAGACACACAGACACACGCAGACAGACACACACACATGCACATGCACACACACACACACACACACACACAGACACACACACAGACACACACACACCTCTCTCAGACGGTGAAGTGCATTGCCATGCATAGGGAGCAGTAGAGGAGTAGAGAGGCCATCTCCATATCCCTCACAGGCTGACCCCAGCTCACCTCCACTGCCCTGCAATCAGCCAGTCTAACTCCGCCATTTTAACTCACCCAGTTTGACCCGCTTTAAAGCTTACATCCAGGTAGTAATGATCGCACCGCGGAGTCTGGAAATAACAGTACACAAATGAAATACACAAACACACATACAATTGCCCTCCATAATGTTTGGGACAAAGACCCATCATGTCTTGATTTGCCACAATTTTAGATTTGGAATCACACAATAAACACGTGGTTACAGTGCACATTCTCAAGGTATTTTTTAAATACATTTTGGCTTCACTATGTAGACATTACAGTAGTGTTTATACATAGTCCCCCCATTTCAGGGCACCATAATGTTTTAGACACATAGCTTCACGTGTTTGTCATTGCTCAGGTGTGTTTAATTGCTTCCTAAATGCAGGTATAAGAGAGCTCTTAGCACCTAGTCCTCCCGCTAATCTTTTGATCACCTTTATTAACGTTTGTCAACATGAGGACCAAAGTGCCAATGAAAGTCAAAGAAGCCATTATGAGACTGAGAAACAAGAATAAAATAATTAGAAACATCGGCCAAACCTTAGGCTTACCAAAACCAACTGTTTGGAACATAATTCAGAAGAGGACTAATCGCAAAAGGACTGGCAGGCCAAGGAAGACCTCCAGAGCTGATAACAAATTCTCTCCATGATAAAGAAAAATCCCATAAAACCTGTCTGACAGATCAGAAACACTCTTCAGGAATCAGGTGTGGGTTTGTCAATGACCACTGTCTGCAAAGACTTCATGAACAGAAATACAGAGGCTACACTGCAAGACGCAAACCACTGGTTAGCCGCAAAAACAGGATGGCCAGGGTACAGTTTGCCAAGAAGTACTAAAAAGAACAACCACAGTTCTGAAAAAAGGTCTTGCGGACAGATGAGATGAAGATTAATTTATATCAGAGAGATGGCAAGAGCAAAGTATGGGGGAGAGAAGGAACTGCCCAAGATCGAAAGCATACCACCTAATCTGTGAAACACGGTGGTGGGGGTGTTATGGCCTGGAACATTATGACCAAACAATGGTAAATTCTTGAGTGGCAAAGTCAATTATGACATATGGAGGGCACTGAATGTCATTAAAAGTGTTCTGTGTATCCTGGGAGACTATTATTATTTTTTGAATCACTTGGATGAATGACATGGAGCAGCTGAACAGTAGTAACCACTCACGTAGTATTTGTTGTTTCTGATTAATTCCAATAGGCGCTGCAGTCCTGCAGGTTTTCAGGAATGAAGACCCTCTCAGAAGAGGTGAGGTGCCTAATGACCTTGTGTTTTTGTTTTTTTACCGGAGGATTATATTGTTTGCTTTGCATGTAACAACAGCATGCTGCCTGCATACATGGCCGGATACACACTCTCTCTCACACACACACACACACACACACACACAAGCACCTGCATGCATGCACACACCCCTGCATACACGGTCGGATACACACACACTCACAAACACACACGCATGTGCAGCCATACACACGCACGCACACCCACATGCATGCACACACATACATATACATGGATACACATGCACACACACACACACACACACACACACACACGCAGGCCCACACACACACCGCATGGCTGAGACAGACACACAGACAGGTCATGCAACCAGACGGCCACTCTTTCACAGGAAATGAGACCTTTGACCTCTGCCTTTCAGTCTGTCTGGAAATGTAAGAGCCTGGAATCGATCAACGCCCCTCGGCAACCCCCTGCCCAGACATGCACACACACACACACACACTACACACGCGCACACGCACACACAGACACACACACATACCTGCTCCCCCCCCCCCGACCCCAAGCCAACGTCTTTCCCCATGCAACAAACCCCCCTCGCCTCCCCTCCCCCAGCGTCCCCACAGCTGTCAGGCTGGAGCTGATGTCGCGCCCCACGCCCTGTCCACTCGTTGCTTTGTGCCGGCGCACACCGCTCCCATCGGCTGCACTGCAGACCTCGGGGGGTGAGGGCTGGATGTAGCCGCCCGCGGCGCGCTAGCAGGCCGGAAAAGCCTGCCTCTGCGCACTCACAGGTTTCGACAGGGCAATAATTACAGTGCTGTGATTAATTTCCGTAAGGCTTTGCTCATTATGATTGTATTCGATCGCTGCATGTTATGAGCCACAGGAGACAGGGACATATTTTCAATAGCTACATAATAATAATAATAATAATAATTAAAAATAATAATAATAATAATAATGATAATGACAATAATAATAATAATGTGTTCCTATTATATTAGTATCTTAATCTCAAGTGCGGAATGTTAAGTGGCAGTGTGTGAGTGTGTAATCCTACGGAAAGCTCTGGCATTGATGTGTACTCTGTGTGTTCCCAGTGAACGGTGACAGAGAGACAGATTTATTTGGCGTTCCTCTGCAATCGCTTGCCTCCACCTCGGGTCTCAGTGAACATTCAACGCTGTCGGTGAGTTTATGACACAAATGAAAAACCATCGTGCGTTGAGTGTACCCTGCCCCGCGACCGATCACCGCGCACTGGACCACCGCGCGGCTCTACTGACACTGCTGGAGGACGAGCGGGGGGAAACACACATTCAATAAAATAATAAAATCCTGCGTTTCTGAGAATACTTAAAGGTACAGTCGGTCATTTTCGACTTCTAACGGTCAAGAGAGGAATAGCAGCAACAAACAACACTATTTATCCCTCCTCTTCTCTGTGAACACGCTGACGTCGAAACGCCATTGGCTGTGGCAATTAAAACCAATTTTCAACCAATGAGCTTGAATTATTGTAGTTATACAATGTCTTGTTACAGAGTGTCGGCCCGTCAACTGTATATTTTGAAACCCGAATTTAAGGACTATAAACATAGGCAGAGGGTGAGTCAACATGTCTGCCTGTGTCTGTCAACGTGAGCCTTTTTCAACGATAGGAAGGGATTTACAATGGTCTTGTAACAATGTTTTAACACAAAAATCTTACCTAATGAATGTGGACAAGTGTTTTTCTGCTGTCAACACAACATGGGCCTGCATTCAGTCCTCTGAATCTGCATGTCCCAACGCAAACATGCACAAACTGATTCACATGGCCACACACGCTAAAAGTAAAAACACAAATATTTTCCGCATTAGTCTGACTGGTGCCATGACAATTCATACTCAAACGCCAAAACAGAACAAAGATGGCAATCGTGGCTTAACGTAACGTTTCCATCCTCAACGTGGCACACTTTTGCCACGCAGCGCCCTCCAGTGGATAAACGGAGCGCATGAAAGGGTCCCGATTGACATTCATTGCTGTCGGTGGGTTTAGAATTTTTGACTCGCTCAACAATGAATGAAAACCGTGACCATATAAAATATTCACTTCCCCTCCAAGAATTCGCTTGAGGATTTATCATGTTTACCTTTTGGTGTTCAGGTGTGCGAAATTCTATCCTGTTCAGAACAGCACTGATTGTAATGACCATTTTCTGACAGCTGTTTTTTTTTTCTAGTCTACCTAATCAAACAGAATGTGTCCTAGTTGTTATGCTTATTTACTGTACTGTAGTGATCACTGAAAGCAAATATTTGTAAAGTTTAAATGACTTGATTACTATAAACGTGTTGTTGAAGCCTGTAATCTGTTTGTGTTTTTACTTAAGCCTGTAGGTCTACAAACAACAAACGCCAATGGGGTTTCCTATTTTCTTGGCTGATGATAGCTACGTTGGTTTTAAATGTAGCACTCACGCGGAATATATTGACTTTGCACAAATCTAAAGCGAATGTGTTTGTCCAAACATCAAATAAAACGATCTTTATCCGGTACAAGAGAATGTCTTCAGACCCCAAAATAAAGATTTTTCTGCCGCTGCCGTCACAATGAGGTGGGCGGCTCCCCACGGGTGCCCTTAATTAGGGGGGTTGGGGGAGTTACACAGATACACTTTAACAAAAGCCTGTTTGTAACTGCAAGTACATTACGAGTGTTACTGTGATTACCAGTACCCTACACGTCTTAACATGACCCCTATATCGTATCAACGCCCATTTAGTTTTCAGATTTAAACAAACCTTATTTAGAGTCATTTTGATTTCGAGAAACCACACGAAAACAATCAACTCTACCGTAGCCTACCCGGGGCCACACTTGGTAGCGCCTGACGCCACGGAGGGGAGTTGCACGCGCGGCGTGCGTGTTTTGTTTGCGATCGTTTCTCAAACTTGTGTGAGCGATGGTTCGTTTTTCCTCGCCAATAACATCGTTGTTATATGGACTGATGGAGCCGGGCAACGACGAATTCCAGCCGTGGCGAGACTACATGGGTCTGGCGGACACGGTGCAGGAATTGCGGTCTGGAAAGACTTCTGTCGAGTTTAGGACGAGCACCGAAGCCGACCCAAAGGGACCAGAACCTCGATTTGAGGAACAGGTGTGTGTCACGGCAGTTCGTCAGCGCCACGAGAGCGAAAAGGGGACTGACACGAAACCGGCCAGGAAAGACTTTGCTTATCCAGGCCCGAACCCGTCATCCAGGCCCGGAGCAGCAGCGGAAGCCGGTTACAGGCTGCGAAAGAAAGTGCCTCATTCCTCGCCTCCGGAGAAGTCCTCGCAGCGGCCGTTCTGCAGTTTTTGCAAACACAACGGAGAGTCAGAGACCGTGTACAGCTCCCACAGGTTGCGGGACCCGAAAGGCGACGTTGTGTGCCCGTATCTGCGGCAATACGTCTGCCCACTTTGCGGGGCGACCGGATCTCGGGCTCATACCAAGAGATTTTGCCCTCAAGTCGACAGCGCGTACAGCTCCGTGTACGCCAAGCCCAAGCAGTGAAAACCGCGATCGACCACAAGTCCACCCGAACGTGAAAGTTGTATGTAAAACGAACCGAACACATCTTGCTCTTCTAACCGCCGTTTGAGGCCACGAAGCCTAATGGAGGAGGCCCAAATTATGTCACTTTTAAAAGTTGTTTTTAATGTCGCTCTGAGTGTTTGCGTTTGCCTTTTATTCTTTTTAATTATGAAGGTATTTTTAAAGCAGCTGGTGGTCGCGTGGGAGTTTGAACGTGGATTTCATACCTGCTGTCAAGCTACATGATTGATGTCGCTTTTCCTTTGGTAGTCATTTGTAGGGTGTGTTATTTGTATTGTTTGGTTTATTAATGCATGCTTGAGCACTGCGTGAACATGATTTACCTACATTTTCACACTGGGTTTTTGACGGTTACTTTTCGGATGTATGTTTGACAATGGCCCGAATGTGGTAGTTGTTGCCCATTAAAAAGCTGGAATCAGTCCTTAGCATGGCTTCAGGTTTACTGTCATTCCACATTTGCAGCTTGTCCCCAGATCAAAACAAAAGGATCGGATATATTTTTATGAGACAGTCCTAACTCTGATCTCGTGTTGTGCCACAGAAACACTCCTACGCGAATACGCTGCTATTAAAAAAAAAAACAAAACAAAAAAAACATGATGATGTTCTAGTGATTTTATAGATAATTTGGACCGGTCTTATCATATTTGGAGTTGGGCAATGGTTTGCTTCATTGATGTGTGTTTTTAAACATGATGCTTTTTAAAGACGACAGACGACTTGCTGTTTGTACTGCAAGTGATTGAGATTTAAAGTCTTGAGAGTGGGCAAAACAATTAATGCAAAAAGTTCACACTGAAAAGGGTATTCTCCAATCCTACCCATATTCTAGCCTTACGCCCTTTACGTGCTTCAGAATTCGTGAGCACTTGACCAAAATGTGTTATTTTGTTGTTGTTGCATGTGATGTTTAACTTTTTTGGTGTGTGTTTCTGTGTGGCCAATTTGTCTGCAAGATTAGAACCTTTGCGTTTGTTTTTGTGCAAATCAAAGAGGCAGAGGATATAGGAAACCTTAAGGATTCTGTCGAGCAGGAACCCTGGTCCTGGATAGCAACTGTCCTGTAAGTGTTCATTTCAAGCCTCAGTTGGCACACCTGATTCCACTAATTAGAAGCTCAACCAGATCTCTATCTGATGAATTAGGTAAGCTGTGTTAGGGTTGTAATGAAAACCTACAGGACAGTAGATATCCAGGATCCCTGCAGTTGACCCTTCGTGTTAATTAACTCTTAAGATTTGTGCAGTGTTTCTTGTCAAATATATTACACTTTGTACTATTTCTTTAAAATAGTAAAAAATATATATATATGCCGGGATGTGCAAAAAAAAAAAAAAAAAAAGCTTTGAAGGCATCAATAGAACTGAGTTGACTGTTTAGCGTAGTATCTTTTGAATTCAATTTTGTTAATGTAGTATTGGAATGATCTAAAGCACGCTTGATCCCTTCTAAATGGCTGACATTTGATGTTTCTGTTGTTTGCATGGTGTATCAGTAACACTTTCCCTGACCGTTTGCTTGTGTGGAGTGATTTCCTTCTGAGCCATCTCACACACACACACACACACACACACACACACACACACACACACACACACACACACACACACACACACACACACACACACACACACACACGCGCACTTCATTAGCACTTCAGGTACCGCATGCTAGGTATTTCCTCCTTGCTTTATTGTAGCTATACACACTTTAAGAATAAACAATTTCACTGTTGGAACATTGAACAGGAACAGAAGTGTAAGACTGAATGTGTGTGTGCGCGCGCAGGAGAGCGTGTTTACCTTTTATGTGTGTGTGCGCATGTGTGTGTGTGTAACATGACAGCTGAGTGGTGATGCTAAAAGGTGAGGTATATCACATACCACAACTTTTGTCTGTGCACCTTTGAGCCAATTACCTTTGAGGATGTGGACCAATCAGAGATCACCGATGGAGCGATTACAATGGTCTGTCAGTACAGGGGAAACACATTTGTTTTTATATCACAGCACTGTTCATGGCAAGGGACCCTACAGTGTGTGTGTGTGTGCGTGCGCGCGCGCGTGTGTGTGCGTGGTGAGTGTGTGTGCGTGGCGAGTGTGTGTGCGTGGTGAGTGTGTGTGCCCGTGCCTATATCTCGCTGCGACGGGACCTGGAACGCCACACAGGTGCTTTTGGGGCCTTGTTGCCACGGCGAATGTTGTCCAGTTCCCTGTGGGCAGCCATTACTGTGCGACTGAGAGACAGAGAGAGAGAGAGAGAGTGACACAGACACACACATACACACATAGGGGTTGTGTGAGAGGTTTGCTGTGAATTGAAAGGGGAGAGTTAATTAATACAGTTATTAGACTTCCTGAATAATTTCAAATTCTTGTGGAATTCTGCACCTGGCAGACCTTCGGCACCTTCCGTCTGCCCCACTGAGCGGGCTTGTCTGATTTGGAAGGTCGCACGACGACCCTCAGCTAATTACGGGTCAATGCCAGCAATTAATTGAAATTAACTGGACGTGCAGAAACACGGCCGGGCTCACTTGAGGAAGGACAGCTCCTGAACCAGGCCGCAGACGAGCTGCGAGGCGTCTTCCTGTCCGCCAGCGCGGTCCGGGGAGCGGCCGACGCCCATCTCACTGCGTGTGGGACGGAGAGACCGGTCAAACGGGGAGGGCGGGGGCGGCCTGTAGCATCGCGGCTACGGTACACGACTGGGACCTGGAAGGATGGCGGTTCACACGCAACAAGATCTGCACAGCCTTTGAGCGAGGTCCTATGGGCAGGGGTGTCAAACTCCGGTCCTGGAGGGCCGCAGTGTCTGCTGGTTTTTGGTGTGCGTCAGCACGAGAGATACATTTCAAAGTCTTTAATTGGCTAAAGAGTCCGCACACCTTGTTCTCAAGGCCTTAATTGGCTGCTGATTGAAAGGAAACCACAAATGCCAGCAGACACCGCGGCCCTCCAGGACCGGAGTTTGACACCCCTGTCCTTAGGCCAATTTCATCCAGGGGGGGGGGTTATTCCATGCCAAGTCTAATCAACTGTAAGTCGCCTTAGATAAAACCGTCAGCTAAACAACTAATAATAAACGCAGGGACGTGCTCTCCGCAACGGGGAAACGAACCGGTCGTAACAGGACGGGTGAACGGGCGATGTTTTGGACGCCGGCCCTCACCTCAGCGTGATGTTGTTGAGCTGGGAGTCCGACGGAGAGCAGCGGGACGTGGGGGGGTCCGGGTCAGAATCGGAGCCATCGCTGGGTTCGGGGCTCTGGGCCGGCGTAGGCTGTGACACACACACAGAGAGCGTGAAGCACATCGTGGGAGTGCCAGAGGCAGTGGAGGAGCGTAGGGCAGGCAGGCATGCCCCACACACACACACACACACACACACAAAAAAGAAAGAAAAAAAAGCGCAAAAACATATTACATTTTTACAATACAACATTATAGTATCAGCACCTCCAGAGAAAAAAACAATCCTGGTGCCACCACTGGCTAGACTACAGCAAGAAAACATTTGCCCAACAACTCAACAAACTCCCCATTATTTACTGCATATGAGGACTGTGCTCAAACTATCAGTAGATCCAGAAATATACCTTTAACGTACCTCATAATGATCCAAGTCTTGCTAGGTTGATAGGTTTATCGTTTTTAAGATGTCCATGAAATATGCGCATTTGTGCTGCAAGTGAGGTCTCACTTTATGTGCAAAAGTCTCAGCACTAAAACGAAGCATTTATAAGCACGTATAACTGCTATTCATTTATATACTGTCGCTACCAGGGCTGGGTCCATGGGTTCATTCCAATCACTTATTTTTCTCCTCTGTTTTTCTTTTCCTTGCTCCTTTTTCTCCTCCTAAATGGTTGCCATTTATATAGCACCTTTATCCAAAGCGCTGTACAATTGATGCTTCTCATTCACCCATTCATACACACACTCACACACCAATGGCGATTGGCTGCCATGCAAGGCACCAACCAGCTTGTCAGGAGCATTTGGGAGTTAGGCATCTTGCTCAGGGACACACCCAGGGTAGGATCGAACCGGCAACGCTCTGACTGCCAGACAACTGCTCTTACCGCCTGAGCCAATGTCACCCCTCCTACTCCACCCGTTGGCAGATGTGTGGCAGGTGGTGAGAGATGAATCCACAGGTCTATCATTTATGTCACGGTTCTCCAAAAAAAATACTTCCACAAAGAATGCACTCGTGTCCTTACTCAAAGGAAAGATCGGGAGCCTAACTTCTGGCTCCTAGAGGGAACATTTAACGGGTTGGAATGTCCTTAAAGATGGCGGACCTCTATCGATTGGAATGAGCCCCATGTGTGGCAGGTCTAAAGGGTGGTACCTGAGTGTTGAAGCTGTGGATCAGCGCAGTATCCCAGTGCAAAGACCCGTCTTCACACACAGGTGGCAGCACCGAGGCACACACAGGACCCGGGCAACCACATTCACATCCTGTTTCCTGGACATCATGGGTCTCCACTACCAAAAGGAACAATTTGTGGGGGGGTTAGGAAGAGGGTATGTATTTGATAGCACAAACATCATAATAGCACAAACATCATAAGTGACCTGAATATCTGGAGTAATTGGTAAATGGTTGGCATTTATATAGCACCTTTATCCAAAGTGCTGTACCATTGAAGTTTCTCATCCACCCATTCACACACCGATGGCTGCCATGCAAGGCAACAACCAGCTCGTCAGGAGCGTTAGCTGTCTTGCTCAGGGACACTTTGACACACCCAGAGCGGAGGACCTTCCGACTGCCCAACAACTGCCCTTACCGCCTGAGCCAATGTCGCCCCCATAATTGGATTTGGATCATACTCACTGTTCTGCAGATCCCCATCTCCTCCGTTCACGGGGTTCCTGGTTGAACCTCCAAGTGAAGCTAGGTCGGGGGTCCTCTGTGGCTCTGTATGGCGGGTCTGGCTGAGGTGTCCATCCACACACACACAGGGCACAGGGGTGTCCTGGCACTCTTCAGGTGAAGCTCCGGCACCTGAAATCCCAGGAGCAGGTGGTTCCTTGGTATCCATCACAGGGGCAGGTTCGTGCAAGGGTGCCATTAGGGGGTCCACCGTGTCTCCATGTGGCTTGTTCAGCTCTGGAGGTTCTCCAGGCACCGGCAGGCTTAAAAGTGAGGCGCAACCCTGGGACAACCCCAAATACTCCACCTCAAAAGGCCCGGATTCTTCTCTGGGACCCTGGGACCCACACAAGGTCAGTCCCGTTCCAATAAAGGCCCCTAGCCATTTTACGTCATCTGAGGTCTGAGACGCCGTGAACCTATTTGGGTCCAACGGACAGATGCCTTCGAAGGGTGGAAATAGCCCATCGCTAGGAGCCGTCACTGTCCCTGACTCTGGGGGGCTAGGGCCCAACGAGGCCTCTGGCTCACAGGAGGAGCACCCCCTGACTTTCGGGGCTTTCCCTCGCTGAGCCCAGCTCGTCCCGCACCCGCCTGGACTCTCCAGCACCTCCTCCAGCCCATCGCCTCCGAGGTTACAGTCTTCTTCCTGCACTCGACAGGGGCTCCTAGTGCACCTCCATGTATCCCTCCATACCTGAGGGGCACTGCCTTCGAGCTCTGCGAAGGGAAGCCCCGAAAGCTCTCTCACCCCACCAGATGCCCTATACCCTTCATCAGACACCTCACTCCCTCCACCAGACACTCCCGTCCCATCATCTTCCACAGAGGCTCCTCCTGGCCCACAGGGACTTGTGCCCACGCTACTGGTCGTCTTCTCAGTGCGTGCCACAAAATAGCTGGACTTGGTTTCCCTAGCAGCAGTCTTCTCAATCGTCAATGGTTGCTCTGGAATTTTGTAAGAAGCCTCCATTCCGGGTTGAGAAGGCTCTTCTTCCTCCAGAATAATGCCCAGTGGAGTCGGGACCAAGAGATCCGAGGGTGAAGGGAACCTTCCTGGCTGGTTCACCAGTCCCAGTGTGGTGTCAGGTACTCCTTCCATTGTCCTGAGGTCCGTACCGTTTGCCACCTTGTTGAAGGTGGCAATTTCCAGTCTCCGCCCCACAACTTCTTCATGACACGACCAGTGTGGCTCTCCGTGTTCTCGGCTCACTTTCCCCTCTCTTTCCCTCCCTTTCTCACTCTCTGCATCTTTCTGGTTCCTACTCGAGAGCCGTCCCTCGCAGCGAGTCCGCCTCTCCCGTTCGCCGAAACACCGCATGCCCATCCTCTTCCGGACCTTTCTCCTTGCGGGGCCGTCCTCACACCGACCCCCCATCGCTGCCTGTAAGGGCCCAGCTTCAGGTGTGGTCCCTCTCCCCTCTCCAAAACCGGGTCGGCCACTAGAATGGTCACCAGCTCCATCGGTTGGCTTCTCTCCATCCTTGCCCATCACAACCTCTGTGACACCGGGTCCCCTGCCCACCTCCCTCCCATCACCCGCCGGTGGCAGGGAACCAGGGGGACCCGGGGCAGTGTGTAAGGGTACGGCAGAGGGGTACTCCTGAATTTCAGCGCCCTCGTCCCTCCTGCCTGTATCTCCATGGCTGGCCCCAGAGGGCGCTTCAACATGGCTGCCTCCACACTGCTGTTGGGCTCCCCTTCCGTTATCCGTAAGAAACTTCCCAGTCACATTCTCCAGAACATGACGGAGCGCATACTGGGAGTCAGAGAGGACTAGAGGATTATCCCCTGTTCCCCCGGCTTGGCCAGGCTCACTGGATCCTCCTGTTGCCTGAAAAGAGGGCGATGCCCCCCCCTCTGTCTGTGCAGTAGTATGGTCTGCCCCGCTCTCCCTCTCTGCAGTGGTACAGTCCAACTGCAGAGATGTTATCTCCCTGGTGGGGGAATTAACATTGCTTGCTTTCACTTCCTGTGGAAAAAGAGAGGACCACCCTTTTCACTGACTGTAGCCATAAATAAAGTCCATAAAATACAAAGCAAAAAACAGCCCATGTGTGGCCTATCATCTGCTTGGTGTGGGTGCTGCCTGCTCACTTATGCTATCTGGTCATCTTTCCTGAAGGTAGAATTTCATCGAAAATAAAAATATGCATCCATGCAAGGACAGATCCTAAAAACAGCTCTGCAGGCCCACCTCCACAGAAGTGCTATGGTTATATAAAATGTGCAGTTTAATGGCACATCGCATGTATATGGTAAGGGAGTTGGCACAGCGAAATGAGTGTCCAACAGTTATGCCCAGGTGCAACAAAGACCGAAAAACCTTAATCAGAGCATTTGAGTACAACATCCGAGACAAGACTCTTTCAAACCGATTGAGTGAAAAGGCATTGAAAGGCCACATCTAGATTCAGTCAGGATGTGACGTCGCTAAGGGACAGAAATGAAAGGTCGAGGGAAAGATCACCTTGTTCAACCGCACTGAGCACCGTTCCGCTCCACTGCTCAGCGGCAAACAGACAGAGGACCTGCATCGCAACATGACATCATCAGAGCATTTGTTAAAGGCAGATTTCAGATTAGATTGCAGTTTGCAATACTTGGCTTAATCCGTGTCTGTGAACCTGGCCTTCATTCTCATATGAGGCAGCACTACAATAAGTGCAATGGTTGGGGAGGTTGCAGGTTTTTTATTCCAATGTAGGGTGTGGCCAGCTATATGCTTGAGCAAGGTGACTATGCTGAACCGGTTCACTTAAAATCCTGCTGTATTAATGGCCTGTGTGTCAAATATTTAGCTGGTGAAAAAAAAAAAAGACACCCTTCAAAGACCTGTAAACCAGCACTGTTTAACCTGGGTACTGGTACCGGGTACCCGAGTACTCGGTACTGGTCAGGGTGTGTGTTGGCTCTTGTTCCTGCCATGAACTTGACCGCTTCTTTCAAGTCGGTCACGCTCGAGGCCGAACCGTTAAAACTATGGTCCCTCTGAGACCATTAGTGTTTTCTAGATGGTTAGAGAACGTGCTGGTTTGAGGCTCTCAAAGGAAGAGTCTGTGTGTTTTACGACATGCTCTAATGCATGGCTTTTAACTCCAGGCTAGCTGCTCTAAATACCCTTGCGACTCTCCAGGCTGCAGTGTCCCGTTGTCGCCAGCAGGGGCAGTCTCCTCACTGCCTGGGAACTTCCTTTTCCTGGCCCTAAGTGCCCTGGGCTGGCTCGCCTTCCCTGCTGTACAGGCACGTGTATTTTAGCAAAAACAATAATCTTATGCTGCCAGTATCCAGTGATGACATACCACAACACAGATGTACTACACAGACTGTTGCAATGCATCTCAAACCCTGTATAAACAGTTACAGTGTCTTATTAATTAAATTGAACATGGTCAGTTACAGAAAAAGCTTTGCTAAAATTTGGCTTTATTATTAGTACAGTAATTTACTTTACTTGTTACCGCCCTTTCATCATTTTTTACTATTTCACTGTAATTTTTTCAATATTTGTTATGTGAACTAAGATTTTGCTGAACTCTGAAGAACTTCAATATCTTGATATGATGTATACATGCAAATATCTTTCACCATCCTGTTTTATTTTGTTTGTATTATTTCTTCATTGATTCCCTGTTTTCGGTTGTGAATCACTTTGTCATTATAAATATAAATATGTTACCCTATAGCACAAGGGAATGATAAAAGAAACTAGCCATTATTTGGGAACATCAGTAGTTCAACAGACTCAGTCCCAATATCTTCTGGTCCACTTAACTACATTATTTCATCGTGTTTTTTAATTAAAGGTGCTTATTAAATTGTCATTTATAACATGGATCTCAAACAGAAATCATGGAGGGCTGGAGTGCGCTGGATTTAGGTGGGTTCCTGCACTTAAGAGCTTATTTTAAACTCACTTGAGAGATTTGCCTGGGAGTATGGACACCTTGTTTCCAATTGACAACAGTCTGAAAGGGAAACCACAAAAACCAGCACACTGTGGCCCTCCCAAACTCCGTTTTTGAAAATCTGTAGAAAAACATCGACAGCAGTGGTATCTCTAACCTGGTTTTTGTTTTCACCTTAAAATCAGCACCCGGTTGAGACCCAGGAAAGGCAAGTTAACGGTGTAATCAACTACTCAAATTGATTAATTAAATGAAGAGCAAGATCAGCAATCTGCAGACCCTGTAGTTCTCAGAAGACCACGGTTGGAGCCTAGAGATCCACAGTTTCAGTTGCTTATCTATAGCCATTTTTTAGCTAGCTAAGTCATTGCGATTAACTCTGGAGTGTAGATCAGCATGAACATTTTACCTGCAGTTTGTGGCACCCCTCTCTTCCACATCTTTTTACCTGTTAACTCTAAACATAATAGAAAAATGTCTTGTCAACGCTAAAACAGTGCACAACACAGTCACTTTATTTTTCCTCTTTACAAAGACTGATCAGGCCAGCGTTAGCTAAACAATCATTTTATTCAGCTAGAGTCATAGCCTACTGACGCTGTCAGAACTCACTTTTCCGTAAAAATGGACGAAGAACGTTCACCTAAAATAATAAATGAGCCCACTGTTCATATGGCTTAAAAACACAACCATATAGCCGTTTCTTTATACATTTGCAGCGAAGTCCTGTCCGACGCCTCGCTTGTTTTTCAAAGTGCCAACTTGGTTTTGCGATACTAATGGCTGTTTGGGCGCGCTGCCTGCCGAGTGCAAACGTAAAGCACGAAATTCCCGTTGTCAGGGGAGAGTAGGAAGCAGGAAGTAAATTGCACGATATTTTTGTCGTGAAGCTTATAGGTTAGATAGCCCAGTGAATGGTGTTCACACACCCAATTCTAGTTTTTGGTGATTCTGTGCCTTTAATTATCACAGGGAAGAATCACTGTGCGACAGGCAACCCTGAGAAACTTATGATTCAGGTAAGTTATTTAAATTAACTTAACTGGTATCTTATCAACTAAAATACGTTAGCTGGCTAGGACTGGCTAGCTTGTAATATCAATACCAAAGTAATTTAGCCTCCTAGCTAACATTAGCAATGTGTCAACTTGTGGGTAGTGTTATGCTGTCACAGATAATTTAGTTGTTTAACTTGCAGTTAGCTAGCTAGCGTTTCTTAGGTCTGGACATGACGGACTCCTAACGTCATATACTTGCTAGCGATCAAGCTTAAAATACTATAACGTTAACATGCAAGCTAACATGTGTAACACGTTACTTGGGTGAATTAGATCAATATGTATTTGCATGAAATGCATACCAAGCTAGCATTTGCTGAACTAACGAGATAAACGTGTTTGCTAATGTTAGCTAGTCTAGTGAAACCGTGTTTTTGGTGTCTTTATCGTGGTGGGTGAAACCAATAATATTTAAAATATTATTGCGTACGTTACGTGCTTCAATCTAAAGTACGAGGTCGTGCAGCAATGTTGCGATAGCTCATGTAGTTTACTAGCCAATTCATGTCACGCAAGCCCATAACGTCGTTAGCTTGTTGCTTAGCTAATGTAATAGTGTCTGCCCGCAAGAACGCAGTGTGACAAGTCACCATTCTTGGCTAACTTTTGCACAGCTAGCTATGACGTCAAACTTGAAGTAAATTACCTAAAGTGGTGGCATGTCTGATTGTGTGATTTTTGTGCCTGTTTTGACACTGTAACGCTGGCTATTTCATACTGCACCTACTCTAGTTCTGTGATCTTCATTCCTGGTCCTGTCTGATGTTTTTTGTTTTTTCGCCTTAATCTCAGCAACCAGTTCATACCCATGAAACCAGGTGCGGCGATTCAATTGATCAATTGCAGTAACAACAAAAACCAGCAGACCCTGTGGCCTGTAAGGACCAGGAATGAAGATCACAGTTGTTGATCAATCGCAAGTTCCCATGGCTTTTATTTTGCAGTATTTCTGAAGCTTCTGATGAGCTTACTTCATCAAGTCCAAGGCACTATGAAATTAGTGCAGAGATTTGACCGAAACGTCTTGCGTGATTTGTGCGTTTGCAGTTCTGACCCGTTTCTGTTTGCTGGTGTCGCCATGAGCCGCAGTCGAAACGCCCAGCCCCGGGGCCAGGGGGCTGCCAAGGCCAGGCAGGTAATCTACCTGTGCACTTCACTCTTTCATTTCTCTCTCTCTCTCTCTCTCTCTCTCTCTCTCTCTCTCTCTCTCTCTCTCTCTCTCTCTCTCTCTCTCTCTCTCTCTCTCTCTCTCTCTCTCTCTCTCTCTCTCTCTCTCTCTCTCTCTCTCTCTCTCTCTCTCTCTCTCTCTCTCTCTCTCTCTCCCTCCCTCCCTCTCCTCCCATCATCCCATAAAGCCCACACAGTCCTATCAACTATCTCTTATCTGTTACAGCCAATTTGTGCTGTGGGGTTTCTGCCAGAGCTGTCTGGGTAAAGTATACCGTTTGGGCTACTACAGGGCAGATTTCCTGCCTGATATAGGCGCAAGACTTGTTACCGTAAGACCTAATTTCATGGACATATACTAAGCCTAAGTCCTGGACTAAATTGAGTTTTGTATGGAGAATCTCCATTCAGAATTTAATATAGTACAGGACTAGGCTTAATCTCGGTCTGTGAAACGGGCCCTAAGTGTTTAAAGTGTTAATTCACCAAATTCACCCACGGTTTAATGGGTTTGGGGATGGATAGAGTCAACATACCCCAGGTACGCCACTGAATTTAAGCAGGTCTCGCCATATTTCACGTTTCTTAAAATATAACTGACCTCCGGAGGTTGCGATGATGCTAATTTTAAAACGAAGGAAAATTGAACGGCGCTTGCTTTAATGGGATATTCTGGAGAGGCTAGGGATCAAGCGCAGCGCAAAGTCCCATTAACCCTCCCCCGAGCGGCCAGCACCCGTGAGCCGCCAAAAGGTCTTCTGGGTCCCTGCGGCCTGGAGCGTCAGACCATCTCTGGCCGTGGAAGGTTACATTCTTATCGCCCAGGGGCACAGTGCAAGCATGGAGCAGTGAGTGCATTATGCTGTTGAGGAACCCCCCTCCCCTCCCCAAAGCGTGTCAATGGTTTATTCCCTAAAGACCTCTGTCTCTCCCATTGCAATTATTTATTCATCAGCTCTTTTCCCCGAAAGGTCCCGATGCTTAAACCCCCGTCTCTTTTTTCCACCGCTGCTGTTTTCTGTAATGGTCGTTGTTTTCAGTTTCAGTTTTTCAGTATTATTATTGACTGTTTGTCTACACAGTGCTGAAAAACACTGTTCTGTTCTCATTTTGAAATTGTGAAAACCCTTTGAGCTAAAATTGTTTAAATTTGTTCTACTCATTTCTGCATTGATGGAAATTGGTTTGAGCCAAATTGCCTCCGTTTAACAAAACAATTTATACAATTGCACAAATGAAACCATTTCGTCATAGACATATTTATATGATTTACAAGGAAGGGAATGTGATACAGACCCAAGAATGTTGGGTTAATCTAGACTCAGGAATGTTGGGTTAATATAGGCTCAAGAATGTTGGGTTAATATAGGCTCAAGAATGCTGGGTTAATCTAGACTCAGGAATGTTGGGTTAATATAGACTCAAGAATGTTGGGTTAATCTAGACTCAAGAATTTTGGGTTAATATAGACTCAACAATGTTGGGTTAATATAGACTCAAGAATGTTGGGTTAATATTGACCCTCGGACATTGGGTTAATACAGGGTTGGCTTAATATAGGCACAGGGATGTTGGGTTAATACAGGGTTGGGTTGATACAGACCCAGGAATGTAAAGCATTGTGGATCTTATCGTGTCTGCACCGGGACTAGAACCACCAACCTTCCGGGTCCCAGTCATGAACCTGAGCCACTCGGCTACCGGCTGCCTCACTGTTTTCCACCAGATGGGGCTGCTGCTGGATCTGGACGGGGGGGCGGACCTCGGGGGCGATGATGGTGACCTGGAGGCGGAGCTTCTGTCCCTGATGGGCGACGGTGGGCAGCCGGGGGGGAAAAAAAAGGGAGGCAGAGGTGAGACTTTAACCAATCAGATTTACCCACACTGCCATTTAACCAATCACAGATTTACTGACACTGCTATTTAAACATTTAAATATTTATTTACCTGCACTGCGTGGCACTGATTTATTAACTACACTGCATGGCACAAGGGCGACACGGATGGTGCAGTGGGTAGCACTGCCGCCTCACAGCAAGGAGGTCCTGGGTTCGAATCCCCGTCGGCCGGGGCCTCTCTGTGCGGAGTTTGCATGTTCTCCCCGTGTCTGCGTGGGTTTCCTCCGGGCACTCCGGTTTCCTCCCACAGTCCAAAGACATGCAGGTTAGGCTGATTGGAGAGTCTAAATTGCCCATAGGTATGAGTGTGTGAGTGAATGGTGTGTGTGCCCTGCGATGGACTGGCGACCTGTCCAGGGTGTATTCCTGCCTTTCGCCCAATGTATGCTGGAATAGGCTCCAGCCCCCCTGCGACCCTGTTCAGGACAAGCGCGTTAGGATAATGGATGGATGGATGGACTGCGTGGCACATTTATTTTCCTACACTGTTATTTGAACAGATTTAAATACCTACACTATTATATAAACACAGATTTAGTTACCTACACTGTTATTTAAACACAGATTTATTTACCTACAATGTTTAACAAATATTTATATGCCTACACTGTTTAACACACATTTATTTACACTGTTAATTTGCATTCACATTTATTTACTTACACTGTTTATTTTCACAGACATTTATTGACTTCCCTTATTTATTTTAACATTTATTTACTTTCACTGTTTATTTTATCACAGACTTATTTTCCTAAGCTGTTTATTTTAACATGTATGTATTTGGCATATTTCAAATGGAATTTCAAATAAATAAAAGAGTTACTGTCTACATGTGTACACACACACACACACACACACACACAATATGTGCGCACATTTATAAATACAAAAGTCATTGTGGATATCGGTGAGACATTGCCTGTTCTTGATGGAGCCCTGTCGTGTTTAACCCGTCTCCCGGCGTTTCCTCAGCGCCGGTGCCGATGGAGGACATCGAGCGCATGGCCGCCCTCTGCATGAAGGACCTGGATGAGGAAGGAGACGATGAGGACGACGCGGACTTGGAGGGCGACGCGGACCTCTTGGTAACCTGGCGCCCGTTGCCGTGGGCGCGCACACGGGCCCCATTCCGACAGAGAGCGGCGCTCGGAACGATCGACCGACCGATTGACCGATCGTGCTTTTTTTTTTTCCCCAGGCGGAGCTGAACGACGTTTTGGAGGACGACGCGGAAGAGGAGAAGCCCGCGCAGAAGACGGCCCCCCCGTCCGCCGCCCCGTCCGCCGGTGGTTCGGGAGGGGTGGAGGCGTGCCTCGCGGAGCGCATCGACATGTACCAGGCCGCCATCGGCAACGCCAAGGCCGCGGGGGAGTCCAGCAAAGCGCGCCGATACGACCGCGGCCTGAAGGTACGGAGGAGGAGGAGTACTGTAAACGTCCTGATTGTCATTCATTTGTCACATTTAATTAAGTCCTGAGGAACTGGCGCTAGGGCGACTGCAGAAGGATTCCAAAAGCAGTGCAAAAGTGGATTGTCATTGGTGCTCTGCCAACAGAAAGAGAAATTATTATTAGTATTACCTGCAAGTATTTCAGCAGTGTTTCAATGGGAGAAGTCCTGTTCAGGTTGGAAGTGCAGTGCAGTTGAATAGGCCACTCTGGTCCACAGCCCTTTATTTGCAGGGGCAGGTTCAGCCTTCAACAATTAATGAGCCAATGAAATCGGGGGATGATTAGGTGGCAGGGTGACCGGGTTGGGTATGGAATTAACCCAGGACACCAGGCAACCCCCTACACTTTGCAAATGGTTATAAAGACTAAAACCGGTTATTGGAAACCACAGCAGCCGTGCCAGCTGGTGCTGCTCTTTGCCATTTCAGCCTGGTCTAGCTTTGGTGACTAACACTGTTAGCATTGACACAAAGCTAAGTGAAGCCAGCAGGTCGAAAAAGTGCCTAAAAAGGTACAAATGCTAGATGCTGGGACACGACGGGTACATAAAATTGTAGCACTAGCCAGCAATATATAACTAATTTGTACTTTTTTTAAAGTGCATCTCCCACTCTGTCCTTTGTTTGCCTTTTCCCAGACCCTGCAGTCCCTCCTGGCATCCGTGAAGAAGGGGAAGCCGATCAACGAGGAGGACATCCCCCCTCCCGTCGCTGTGGGCGGCAAGCCCGCCCCCGAATCTCAGCCTGAGCCAATCAGAGAGGCGGAACGGCCGTCTCCGGAGCCTGTGCCCGCCCCTCCCGTCAGCGAGAAGCCCCTCCGGGACGCGCCGGCCCCGCCCTCCAGACCCCACCTCCTCACGCCCCCGCAGAAGAGCTCAGCCATGACCCCAGACACGCCCCTCATCTCCCCAATGACCCCCGGCCAACCGGAAGCACAGCATTCAGGTACTCCAGTCCACACACACACACACACACACACACAAACACACACACACACACACACACACACAGAGACACACACCGTGTGTATTGGCTCTGTACTGGCTTTTGAAGAGCAGGTTCTTTCGGAATGTTTCCCCAACATTCTATGTCGGTGTTCTAGATCTCCACTGACCCTCTCCGTCGCCGGCCCTGATTGTTGCATCAGCGCGTCAGAGTGTTCAGTTGAGAACATTCTACTCGCGCATTTGTGACCTCACTCCTTGAAGGGTCGGTTAAAACTCTGCTGTCCACTGGGCTCACGCGCGGAGCGTCTGGCTAACGCGCTAGCTCCCGTTGCCGTGGCACTGCGCATGGCCTGCGGGAAGTCCCGTGCCAGCGCTAATTGTGGCTTTCGGTAGTGATTGCTAGGGTGGGCTGTAATTGGCTAGATTATCACACGGAGGGGGGTTTAATTGGGCGGTGCATTAATGCAGTCTGCCCATTCAGAAAACTGCGTTGTATGGCCCTACTGGAAGGGAAACGTTGTAGTGATGAAATTGGCCATTCCAAACTGAGGAAGTGAAAATAGGGGGGCGGGGGGGGGGGGCATACTTTCTGGCTGTGCTTGTCCCACAATTACATTACATTACATTACATTTATGGCATTTGGCAGATGCTCTTATCCAGAATGATGTACAGTTGATTAGACTAAGCAGGAGACAATCCTCCCCTGGAGCAATGCAGGGCTAAGGGTAAAGGGCCTCGCTCAAGGGCCCAACGGCTGTGCGGATAGCGGTTGCACTGGGGATCGAACCACCGACCTTGCATGTCCCAGTCATGTACCTTAACCACTATGCTACAGGCCACCCAGAAAGTGTTCCAATTTAAACCACTTTCACCCCGAGCACATAAATACTCACAATGCAGCCACTTTGATCGCTATGAGACACACACACAGCTCACTATGAGACACACACACAGCTCACTATGAGACACTCACACAGCTCACTATGAGACACTATGAGACACACACACACAGCTCACTATGAGACACTATGAGACACACACACACAGCTCACTATGAGACACTATGAGACACACACACAGCTCACTATGAGACACTCACACAGCTCACTATGAGACACTATGAGACACACACACACAGCTCACTATGAGACACTGAGACACACACACAGCTCACTATGAGACACTCACACAGCTCACTATGAGACACACACACAGCTCACTATGAGACACTATGAGACACACACAGCTCACTATGAGACACACACACAGCTCGCTATGAGACACACACACAGCTCACTATGAGACACTATGAGACACACACACACAGCTCCCTATGAGACACACACACAGCTCGCTATGAGACACAGCTCACTATGAGACACACACACAGCTCGCTATGAGACACTCACACAGCTCACTATGAGACACTATGAGACACACACACAGCTCACT